>NC_072731.1:13685872-13880657 GCF_026930045.1 Uloborus diversus
CGTTAACGCAAAAATGTACTAATCGGTATCTTAAATTGAAATTGTAGGTAAAAATCTTACCGTTTGCCGATTCTTTTCGGGCGCTTGCAATTTTAGTTGCTTATAGAGTTATTGAAATTGACTATAGAAAATGCAAAATTCGATCTAAACGAAAAACTTACTATATTAACAAAATATTTACAACTTAGAATAACAAATTTTCAAATCGGACTTCATAAAAGATCATTCTTCCGTGTTCCATCAATTCTATTTATTTTATTTCTCGCGAGCGTTGATCGTCTGCTACGATCAACGCCCGCTGTTGCTAGGATATCCACCAGTCACATGGTTTGATTTATGAGCAGCAAAAGGGTTTCCATAGCTCGGTCTACTCTTAATATTAGTCTATGGTCCAGCATAAATACTGAAATCTCGAATACGAGGAGGATTCCTCCCTGCCGTCACTGGTACGCAAGTGAAAAAGCAGGCTCTTTCTTGACCATCAATTGTAACAGAGCTTCTAGCATTGCAATCTCAAGATTAGCAAGCGGACACATAAAGGGTCTCTCGTGTTTCAAGTGCAATAAAATCTACGAGGTCTGCACTTTAACGTAAAACTGAGCAGGCCTCTCCTATTCTGGAGGATAAGCGACAACAATAACAACAAAGACGCTAGGTAAAATATTAAAGCATGGTTATTGATTCATTCTGATCCAAGTTATTTAGTCCCTTAATTTCCTGTCACAAATTAAATTATAACAGAGCTGGAACTATTATAAAACTGGATTTTAGGAAACGATTAAAGGGAGAGTCATCATTTTGTTTTTAGTGAATGTGTGATTTTTTTTCCTTTACAGATGGATACGATTTTCAAAACCAAAGGCACCATCAGTTATTGCTATGTCTTCTCATTACTTGCTGTGATTTGTCAGACCAAACGAAGGATTGGAAAAGTTCGAAAAAAATTGCCGTAAGTGTTCAATGTAGATTCACCAATAGTCGTAAAATAAAATACCTTCCAAGAAAATAAATGTTATTGTGTTTTTACTTTCTTCTATATCTAATATATAGAAGAAAGTATTGGATTCGTGCAAATTTTCGAATTTCGAATTTTGACGGATTCGAACGTTTTGAGGTGTGCTGAGTCCCTTTCGACTATTTTTGGAAAATGTCTGTCTGTGTGTGTGTGTGTGTGTGTATGTGTGTGTGTGTGTGTGTGTGTGTATGTGTGTCACGTCTGTGTGTGACCAGTTTTTTGTGGCCGCTCTACAGCAAAAACTACCGCATGAAATTGAACGAAATTTGGTACACATATGTGCCCCTATGTGAACTTGTGCCCATTGGTTTTTGGCGTGAATTCCTCCAAGGGGGGTGGAGCAATGGGACGTTTTTTGAGTTACGCGTGCTTGCTATTCCTCAGGAAGTAACCGGCGGAATCAAACAAAATTTGGTCCATATGTTGCCCCTAACAGGAGCAGGTGCTGATTCAATTTTGGTGTCAATAGCTCAAACGGGCGTTGAGTTATAGAACGTTTTTTGTCGTCAATTGTGACTGCTGTATCTCAAGAAATAACGAACGGAATCAAACAAAAAATTTTTGACAAGTAGCCCTTAGTGGGTATAAGACCTGATTTTATTTTGGTGTCAACAGCTAAAAAGGGGGTAGCGCAATCGCCCGTTCTTTTTTTCCATTGTGAGTGCCCTATCTCAAGAAGTAATGCTACGTTCTGGTTGAAATTTGGAATATATGTGAATCCATACGTAAACAGGCTTTGATTCAATTTTGACTCCAATCGCTCTAAGAGGTGTTGATTTTTTTTTTTTTTTTTTTTTTTTTTTTTTTTGCGAATAAAAATAGTTTTATTAATGCAACAATAAGAAAGATAAGTCGTAATAGATTGTCGTCTGCGTATTTCTCGTGATTTTAATTGTATGGAAATGATCGGAAATATTATTCTATTCTATTCTATTCAAGAGTCACAACTGACTACAACTGTATTTATGTCGAGGTCTGCATACTAGTGCCTTGCCTCCATTATTTTATATACCGATAGATGGCAGCACCATCACCGGATCGAACAGTTAATGAGAATTTAGAACTAGTCCAAGAGCAAATAGCTACCTGGTACTAGCACCCCCAGAGGTATCGTTTCACTTGGAGGACATTGAGACCACGAGCATATTTAACGTCGCCCAGTCCCCTTTAATGACGACGGTGGGTCTTCGACCAGCGGGGATCGAACCCGAGCCCCTCCGGCCCCGAGTCCAATGCCCTACCGATCAGGCTACCACGGCCCCATCGGAAATATTATCTCAATGATTTAAAATTTTTAACTGTTGCCATCTTATGTTTGTTAATAAATAAAATATTTGTAATTAATTCAAGTAAGGCTTTTAAAGTAACTTTCAATTTTCGCTCTTTGTTTTGTTTTTACAATAATTCAGACATTGGGATGGTCGTCAAGTTTTTGCATGTGTAATTTTGTTTTTGTTAGGAATATTGCTTCCTCGTCAAGCATGGGGAGGGATCAGAAAAAGGAAAAATATAGAAGAAAGTTTCGTGATGGCCACAACATACTAGTTTGTTTTAGTTAAACATAACTAGTATCAAATGTGTACAAAGAAATAAGTTAGCTTTGCATTACTTATTTGAAACAAACTGACGCATTAATATTGAGAAAAGTTTCGAGAAAATAAAAGATAAATAGCAATAACAACAAATGAACAGAATCCTAAAAAATAATACGCGAAAAAAAACTGATAGAATTTTATTAAGTAATGACAACGCCGATATTTTTTAACGGATCAGAGACTTGGACTGTCAATACCAATAAACAATCCAGAATTCAAGCCTCAAAAATGAATCAGAATTTTATTATCTATTCCAAACAATAATTTTAAGTAACAGTCGCCAAAAAAATAGTTATGGTCATATAGGCCCATAACTAAAATACTTACTTTTCATTGATTAGTTATGGGCACATTAGCTTGAAAAGATCTTAAATATCTTAATTACTGGCAAAACTATACCTATATTATAGAAAAAAGGCTACGGAATGAGTATGTACCAAAGAAACGGCGATCAGATTAAACACAGCAATGTCAAGTCCTTAAGGAAAAAACCCTTCAACAAGAAATTAAAATTAAAATTTTAAAAACTCCCGACTGGGTCGCTAATGTAGAATCAAGAGGGAAAATTAAAAATTCTTTTAAAGCCTTGTACTGTTAAAAATCAGTTACAATTTTTTATTTGTTGACAAATAGAAACTGGCAACAGATAAAAATTTTCATTAGTTTCCTTTGTCGGCCAGCATTAAACTCGATTACCAAACTCGTAAATAAACGCTTAATCAATTTTTTTTAAATCTGCTTTAAAAAAACGTTATAATTCGAATTCTATTCAACATGGAAGTTCTAAACTCATTCTATTAGACACGAAAAATTTTTTAATTTTTAAATATGTTTTCACTGTGAAAATCACGAAAAACCTTTTGGAGGCTTTTAATTAATATCTTCGTTAATTCATGTCCTCCAAAGACGCAGCCTAGCTAAGAACACTCTCAATCAACTATTATATCGAACAAACAAGTAACTAAAATTAAAAATTTAAAAAAACCCCGACTGAGTCGCAAATGTAGAATTAAGAGGTAAAATTGAAAATCCTTTTTTAAAAACCTTATACTATTAAAATCAATTACAAGTATTTTATTTGTTAACAAATAGAAACTCGCAACAGATTAAAACTTTAAATCATTGCTTTTAATTTCCTTGTCGTCCAACAATGAATTCGGTTACTAATCGCGTTCTTAAAGGCTTAGCCGTATTTAAAATCTGCTTTAAAAAGCGTTATAATTCGAATTCTACATAACATAGAAGTTCCAAACATATTCTGTCAGACGCAGAAAAAAATACTCTTTATTTTAGTACTAAATTTGGAAAAAAAAATATGTTTTCTCTGCAAAAATCGCAAAAAAACTTTTAGAGATTTTTAATTAATATCTTTGTTAATTAATGTCATCCGAAGACGCAACCTAGCTAAGAACATTCTCGAAGCTAAGAACATTTCTCTTCTTTCGAACAAAATTTTTTTGTCAAAATCGGTCCATTCGTTTAGGCGCTAGAGTGCCACAGACAGATACACACACACACACACACACACACACACATTTACACACACGTGTTCACAACTTACTTTTCGACCCGGTAAATTCCCGCTCTGGCTCCGCAAAAAACCCGATTGAAAAATTCCCCGTTTCCATGTAAAAAGAGGTTCTCCCATTATACCAGAGAAAGCGGTTTTTACCCAGCAACCTTAGCGGCAAGTAGACGAACTTGTTTCGCGTAATGCATTCCGGATAAAAATACCGCTTTCACTCCAGAAGCTAGCAGGAGTAGAAGGATTCCACATAAAACCCGCTAATAACCGGAATGCGGTGAAAAGCAGGTTTTTTCCGGGGTCGAAAGTGTCCATGGAAACGGTCCTACAAACACGTCAAACTTATAACCCTCTTCCTTTGTGTGTCGGGGGTTTAAAAAAAAGATTTTCAAAATCGGCCCATCCGTTTAGGTGCTAAAGTGCTACAGACAGATACACAGGCACACAGATACATAACACTTCCAACTTAGAACGCATTTCTTTTGCGTGTCGCTGATTAAAAACGTAAACGCAAAGAAAATTCGCTATTAGTGACTGAAGAGCATTAAAGTAATAAATCGCACCGTATATACACTGGTGGACAATTGCTAAGGATGGATGGCAATAGCAACGTTAGCAACCACAAAATGGAAGGCAAGGAAATATGGAAATTATCATAAGTTCGGGACACAGTAAGGCGTATACTATGCAAATTTTAGACTCACGATTTTGCTGGTCACGTGATAGCGCTGATAAGCGTTATAAAGAATTGGGCGCTCAATGACCGTTTTATTCAAAAGCAAAGTTTGACGGGAAAGAATCAATTGACGAACTTGCATGTTTCGGTATGTCTTTCCGACATCCCTTAGATGATTTTATGGGTAGCCGAGTGGTTGGCAACATCAAAGAAGGGTAGAAAAATTAAGATGTTGCCATGGAGTTCGACGTCAGCCACAGGGTTGTTTCTAGAATTTGGAAATCATTTCAAACAAATGGGATGTGTAGTAAATGTCATGAAAGAGGTCGTGAACGCAATACGACGTCAGCATAAAATTGGTGCTTAGCGCTAGCAACGAAAAGAAACTAGCGCAACACAGCTACTGAGGTAGCAAAGCAGCTTGCTGCTGCTACTAGCAAGCAAATATCCCGAAAAACTGTAGCCAGACGTTTGAATGCAGTAAGACTATACGCCCATCAGCTTGTTTTGTACATCCCATTGTCTACAAGTCGGTGTTTTGCTCGTTGTAATGATGTCTTCAGCATCGCATTTGGACAGAAGACGACTGGGTTTGTGTACTATTTTCAGATGAAACCAGGTTCAGTCTGTCGTCTAATAGTGGATGGCAACTAACCTGGCCTGATAGTGGTACGGCACACAAGCCGGCAAACATAAAAGAAAAAGACTAGTATCCTACAAGTTGTGTCATGGTATGGCTAGGATTATGATAAATGGCAGTACGTCGCTCGTGTGCTTCCAAACCAGACTATGACGGCTAGTGATACATTAATGTTGTTCCATTGCCTCATGTTCACGTGTTCTGTGGTGCTGTGGGGGATAAATTCGTTTTCATGGATGGCAACGTAACATGTCATTAACAATCACCCAATCCAGAAATGTCTAGCTCACTCAAAATATTCACCCCATTGGATGGCCAGCACGTTCTGTAGATCTGAATCATACTGAAAATGCTTCGGATGCTTTGGGGAGCAGTCTTGTTGGTCGACAACGCACTCCAATAAGCACCAGCTGCTGTATAATGTTGTGTAAAGCATCATATGATGTGTGGAAGCTTGCATCGCTCTCCATGGTAGCCATATCCCATATTGACATCTTACCGTGAAACGCCTGGGGACGATAATTACATTTATTCACTTTTACGTATTCAGCTGAAAATGACTGTTTCGTCCTTTGAACACTTTCAACGCCTTCTGGATTTCAGAGTACAATAAATTATCGTCATTCCAATGTTCTAGAGTTCTGGCATTAGTTTATTTCACTTGGCATCGAATAACACTTACTTTTCTACGCGCTACATAGCACATAGGAATTCGTCCTTAGCAATTGTCCAACAGTGTATATAAAACTTATGCTTGAAAAAATATAGTGTGGGTGTTCTTGAAAGATGCTATTTTCAGAATCCACAGACGGTGTTGCCGGAATATCGACCACAAACTTTGTAATGACAACACAAGACAAACCTGCCTATTACTGGTAGGGTGCCTATAACTAGTCATTTACCCAAATCTTATTGAAAACTTTTTCGCAATTTCGAGGAAATTTGGAAGAGTATTTCTTACCCCATGTATCATCATTGATTATTCAACCATCTGTCTGTCAGCTAAGATGAACTTACTCTCTTGTAGGAGCTGATCTACAGCGAATTCTTCTCTCAAGGTGACCTTGAGAAAGCGATGGGAGTACGTCCGAGCGAGATGATGGATCGTGAGAAAGCCTGCATCCCCGAACTGCAGATCGGTTTCATCGAAAATATTGTCCACCCTACCTACAAGTGAGTCGAAAAGCATCATCACTACAGTGTGTTAGGTCGTGAATGTTCCTCTTGAAGACCGTGGCTTTAACTATCGTTTTTTGTTTGGGAGTTATTCTAAAGAAATTGTTTTTTGTGCAAAAAAGTGAATTTTTATGGTTTGCTTTCAACTGTCGTATAGAGTGTTTAAGGAATTATATCATACAGTAAACTCTCGATTTTCCGAGGGAGGCTGATCCACGGGGCGAATTATCCACGGCCTTTCATACTTGAAAAAACAAATCCGCGATGATTAACTGAAAGTAGATAAATGAACACATTTCAACTTAATAAGTGAAAAATCTCTATTTTTAGATATTTCCTATTTTTTTCTTTCTCCTCTCTTGAAATGATAACAAACCTTCAAAGGTTACCGAAATCTGACATGTTGAAACCTGATTTTTAAGTCTACACTATATTAGTTACTGCTTCAGATCTACACTACTTACTGAATTTTAAATCTGCCTTACTGAAATCTACACTACTTACGCGTGTAAACAAGTGACCGGACTAGTCTTGAAAAAATTGTCCTCCTCTCCCTGTCTTTTTGGTGCAACCTAGTTTGATCTGTTGCAGTTTATGTGTTCGCACGCTTGCTCGAGTATGGGTGTAACCCGCTTGTGATAATGAGCGATCCTTTTTTTAGTTTTTTCATGCATTTTTTACATACACAGTTCTCGTTTTAGCTGTAGTTTAAGTGAACCGTATTGTCTTGCATTATCTGGCATGCCGGGAAAAGGCGAGGTTACCGGGAAATTCAAATTTTCCGGGATGTCGGATGATTCGAGGTTTATTTTGAACCGAACAAAAGTAAATTTCCCCATTCAGTTCCAATCAGAAAGAAAACCAATGTAAGGAAAACAATTAATAAATCCCGAAAGTAACCTTCTTTCAAAAAAAAATGTGTATTGCATATAATATGTGCTTGTTATTTATGGTACGTCATTATTAATGGACTTAAATTAAGGCCCCTATATATACGAGCCGCCGCATCAGCTTAAGATCAGCCTTTTTGGATCGGAGCGCTAGCTTGATTGGTTGTCTTTTCTGGTGATTGTTCGCGTTTGGTGATTGTTCAATGCGAGCGATTATTAGCGGCACGTGAATTGTTTATTAAATAAAGTATTATTTTCGCCAAATTTGGCGAAACCCGAAACTGTGCTGTGGTAATCCAACAATGAAAAATCCGATCCAAAATGGCTAAACTCAAGCTGATGCATCGGCCTGTCTATATAGCGGCTCTAGATTAAATTATGTGCCAATAAAGTAATCAAATAAAGAAGCAATCACTGTTACTATGATTAGTTCATTTTTTTAAATAAATTATTTTAAGTTCCTTTTAGAGAGAAAAGTTTAATCTTTATTTATTGAATAACTAAGGTAAATTCTTTAACACTGGTTTAGGGACGGTAACTTACGGCTTAAATGTTTACTTAATTATTTTTAATTTAATTTTACATTCGTTATGAAACAATATTTTTCTTGTTAAAGTAACAAACGACATTGTTAGTAAATATATTTTTACAAAATTAAACTGTTTATTGATACTAATAAGATATGTATCGAACTTATATTCATTTTTAAACTGAACATATTTATTTTTTTTAACGTCGATTTTTCTGGCATGCCGGAAAGGATCAGGCAAGTGTTATAGAAAATCTGGTAACCTCTGAATTTTGCGGCATGCCGGACAATGCGGTGTAATACGGTATGTGACAATTATTGATATTTTAAAACCATTATATACAATAGCAATAACACAATGAACAAAGCTACTAAAAGGAAGGAAATTACTCTTGACATAACTGAAAGAGCGTACTTCCTAGAAAATATCCTTATGATGCTTTTGTAAATCAGATTTACGAACGTTTATCATCTAACTCGGAATTATACTTCAATCATTTTATGAGACTCTTCCTTAAAAACAAATCTTAAAAAGGTCATTTTGTTGCTTATTACGTTGCTTACCATTTCGAAAAAAATAATTTCAAGATCATTTTATATGAAAAATATTATATCAACAAAGGCTTAAAAGGTAAATTTGATAGGAAAATAATGATAGTATTACACAAAATTAGATTTTGGTACGTGACATTAATACCAAAAGTAGAAAAATTAAAATGTAAAAAGTGTTTCTACTATGCTCGGTCTACGCTTACTGTTATTTTTTGTGTGTAATTCAATTTCATGCATATAACCAGTACAAAAGAGGGCCTTTGAGTCACCTTCAGTCATGGTGTACACGGGGGGTGGGGGAGTTAAAACTGCATAAAACTATCACTAGCAAGTTTTAAAAATATATTTATTAAATTGAAAATCAAGAGTTGGTCCAAATTTGCATACAGTTAAATATTTTTCAACTATCTATCCTGCAAGACTGGGGTTCTGGTTTTATACCTTCCCAAATATTTTAAGTTTAAATAAAGTAATTTTTGGCGTTGTTTTTCTTCCCCCTCCCGTTTTCTTTTTTTTTTTTTTTTTTCTCCAGAACAATGTTTGTCACATTTCAATAAGCTATCGATGACAAGATTTAGTTATTCATAAGAACGAGCACTGCGAGTGTTAAGATTAAAAATGAAATTAAAGGGGTTTAGGACACATTTTAAAAAATATTTTATTAAACAGTTTAGGGTTTTGAAATTTTTTTTGCACTGATTCACCATCTATTTAAAAAGCAAAATCATGACAAAAATATTTTTATAAAAAAAACTAGCGTTCCCGTACCCGGCATTGCTCGGGTAATGGAATTAGCAGGGGATAACAGTGTTTGGTGCACCTAGTAACTAAAATCTCCTATAATAATTACTTATTATCTATATTTTTCTAATTTTGGGAGGGTCCCGGGGCCCCTGGACTTCTTATATAATGCCCTTGGCCTAAACCGATCCTTAACTGTCATTAACGATCATTTTAAAGTTTTGATTTTCTTTGAAAACGCAGGCCATCCACATTTTATTGTTATGCCTGTGTGTTTAAGCAAAAACTTCTTTGTATACAACATTTTTGGGGTTTTTTTCTGGTGCTAAAATTATTAAACTGCTTGATGAACTGACTCTGGAGCAAGCTACATAAAATTGGCCGTGTGAAAAACAGTCTTCTCTCAAATCGATCCCTGCTACTTTTAACGTCTGGCCCTTGCGACTTATTAATGGTTATTGCAAAGCAAACTTTTACTGGAAACTGCACTCTTCTAAATTCAAAAGGATAGTCCGACGGAATTAATGGAATGCGGGGTATTAAAACCAACTCTCCTCGAGCACATCCAGTCATTATCGTAGCTTCGATTACATACTTATTAAGTCTAATCACTTGTAGTCTGGTTAAAGATTATTAATTCAATAAAAAATAGAAAATATTTGAAGAAAAATTTCAAAAAATTCGAAGATTTTTTTTTTTAATCATATTTTTTGTAGATTTTTTTTTTACCGAAAAAAAATTAAATAAGCAGTATGAAAAAGGTATGCTCTAAATTTCATGACTTCATCTTTATCAGTTCTTGACTTATAAGAGTTAAAATCGCGAAAAATTGCATTATGGAGAAAAACTCGTTTAAAGCTTTAAAGTTAAGTATAATATTAAATAAATGCATGCAACAAAATTGATTACATCTTTCGTTCTAATTAAGATAGAAACAGGATTCAAAGTTCCTTTTAAGCAGAAAAAAACGGAGTAGATTTTTAAATGATAAAAAAGATTGCAAAATTGCACGATTTTTTTATCCTGGACCCCCTTAAGTATGCTTAAAAGTAGTTAATTTCATTTTTGTTGGTTTTTTATAGAAGCGATTATTTATTTTAAAGTAGATTAAATGAGAATGAAAAGCAAAATTTATAGAAGTTATGCAACAATTACAAAGAATATCGAATGCTGAAACGATAAAAAGAAAATTAGTTATGGCTTATAATTTAACTTCAACCTTGTAATTATACAATTGTTTGAGGGGCTTTAAACAAATGTATTTAAAAACTCATGAAACCAAAATGAGAAAAAAACGAGGTAAACCGCAATTATTCTGACATCATCGGTGTTTAAAAACTGTTGCAATGTCCAAAATTAAGAGGATGAAAAATTAAAAAAAGGTACTACATTCCTTTTTTGCGCCGCAAAATTTTAGTGAAGAAATTTCCCTTATTTATTTTTCATATTTATTCAAGTAATATTCACTTTCACAATCAAGATTAAAAATTAAATTAAGTATGCTTAAAAATAGCATTAATGGCTATTTATATTTCCGGGGATGCCCATTGTTTATCACTGAGTACATCAAGGAGTGTTAGACAAAGGTGGCGGAGCATCCCCAAGCGCACAGTCATGTTATATTATTCGGGTAATAAAATTTCATAATTCGGGCCATAAAAACTAAGAAGCTTTGTTGCATGAAGTTTTACTACATTATTATTAATGAAGTGATGCGGATAGGTAGCAACCTTTTCTGCAGCGTGAGAAAAAGATGAAAATGAACAAAAAACGTTCAGTCAATGAATCGACATAAAAAGTCTAAACGAGTGCTTAAGCACTTTAAACAAAAACGGCATTTAAACATCTTTATCTATGTTATTGCATACGTTTTAGAGTAATATGCACAAAAACTTCCGAGTAAAGTTTGTAGTTTTACAGCACTTTATTATAAATTCTGTTTTTAACATTTGGAATAAGTCAAAAGTCTCTTCAGCCGCCAAGCAGTTAGGGACTCATCATGCATATTTTTTTTCCTTAAAATAATTTCTCAACATCAATTTTCACGCACTCGACCTCGCTCTCTGAAACATTCGATGGATGAAAAAAGGCAGCTACACTGATGGCAAAGGTACCCACCAGGTGGGGGGGGGGGGCTGTAATGGAGCAGACTGCGCCATTGAAATTTTTAGAGGGGGTGTGTCAAGGGGCATTTTTCTCTTTATCGCGGTATCGCAATCGTTAACATTGATTAGATACAAATACAGTAAAGCCTGTAAAGTCGACCACCCTTGTAAATTGACCACCTTTCTAAGTTGACCGCATTTGTCAGGTACACAAGTCCTATATCATCATGTATAGTATAAACCTCTATAAGTTGACCACCTGTCTAAGCTGTCCACAAAAGTACTGCACCGCAAGTGGTCAACATACACCAGCGGTTCCCAACCCATGGGTCGCGGCCAACAAGTGGACCGCGAACAGCGTGTTACTGGGCCGTAGGGCCGTTTAAGGTTCACTGGTCGGGAATCTGAACCAAGACAAATCTTGGGGTATTAATTTCGTTTTTTTTTTTTTTTTTTTTTTTTTTTTTTTTTGCGACAATTCACTTATTAGCTGTACCGTCACTCAAAAACTCTTCCTGTCTCAGCGTCAATAATGAACTTTACTATTAAGATTTTTCATATTTCTTAGGAATTTACCCCTATAATTGAAGATGAAATCTAATGAATCATTAATTCTTTTAAAGAAACTAGTATTAGCTTCAAGCTTCAAGTTAAAAATGCTCCTCCTTTGATGAACAGGCTTGACTAACCAGTGAATTGAGACACTTGAGGGGTTTTTCGACAACCTACCTATTTAAATGAGACTTTTCATTGAAATTTTTGAAAAATATATAGAAATGCATTGAATGTTGCGAGTTATTTGAGACTAAAACTATCCAGTTTCAAACCAGATATAAACTTCCTCGTAGAGGAAAAACAGCGTCAAAAATCCCATGGAGCTTTGACTTTGATGACTTGTTTTTGAGTTTCTTACAGCTATGCCAGTTAAGTGAATGACAATAAAGTTATTTTCTTTCTTAAACACTAGTTTGAAAATTGTTCTTGTACAAAATGTTAGTATCAGTGGAGCAGCATGAGAAGAGAAGGTGATTAACATCTCCAGAACTTTGGTTTCTAACACACTTCCAATCCTAATACTGTATATTATTCACACTTAAGGAATGTTATAAGCAAATGCTACCCCCCCCCCTTCCGAAAGTAAATTTTGGCTACACAAATAATATATAGTAGTTGGTGGGCCTCAAGGGTGTTTTCTACAAATTGGTAGGCTGCAAAACTAAAAAGGTTGGGAACCGCTGACTTACACAGATTTAACTGCATCAGACAGTAGGTGGTATCACTGCGTACCTATAAGAGGAACTACAGTAGAGCATGTCATGAGTTATTACGAACCAAAAACATGTCATTTAAAGCAAATATCTGTATTGCTTTTTAAACGATCCTTACAATAACAGCAACGTTTTTTCCTTTCAGGATATTGGTATCATTGTTTCCTGAGGTAGAAAGTACACTAACTGCTGTGGAAATGAATCGTCTGTTCTGGGAACGAATGAGGGACGTCTACAAGCGCCGCTACAGCAACAGCACGTCGTCGCTCGACATGTTCGAAGACGAAACTTTGGAACAAGAAGTGCTCGCCCTGAGTTGCGAATCCGATTGAAGACCGCCGAGGGAAGGCGCAGTCCACACGGAGATGGGAATTCTTGTTCTCAAAAATGATGTATCAAAGGAAAATTCTTGAAATTTTTGCGCATTTTTAACTAGTGGAAAGTTGAAAAAATGCACAAAACTTGGAAGTTTTGTGCATTCTTTAATGGTGAATGGACCTTGTTCATGCTGAAGAGTTGTAATGAACAACCTCACAAATTGGCTGTTTTGAGTGAAAGTTGCTCTAGATTAGTACAGGGTGTCCTGAAAAAGACGGACTGTTTTCAATACTTCATAACAGAAGAACGGTTAATGATAAAAAATAAATTCTTGCAGAAAATTCATGTGGTGGGCGCTAAACTTTTTCCCTCAGAGTTCCAAATGTTAGTTCAAAAATGTTGCAATAGATGGCGCTGCACATAGTATGCCTGCAAGTCAACGAGCTGATGTGTGCATCACATGACTTCCTTTTACTCCAATTTAATGTCATTTCCCCATTAATGGCAATTTTAATGTGATTCAATTGTTTGCACCCTAAATATCACCAACAGTGGCCAAATTGAAACTAAATTTTAAAAAAAATTGCCAAATTTGTTGCCAAGTTGGCGGCAAAACATGGCAGCCAAAAGACTGGCATCGCCAAGTGTCGGACAAATTATAACACAACTTGAGTTTACATCGAAATTAACAATAATTTCCCCCCAAAAAGGGGAAAAAGACTCCCTTAGGAACATCTGAATGCAACCAAAAGGGAAGGTGCACAACTAGACCCCACTGGGAGTCTACGTACCAAATTTCATTTTTCTAGGGCATATCGTTTTTGAGTTATGCGAGATACATACATACATACACAGATACGCACATACATACGTACATACGGACGTCACGAGAAAATTCGTTGTAATTAACTCGGGGGTCGTCAAAATGGATATTTCGGGTGTCTGTACGTTCCTAGTATATCCACGTGTGATCGGGTCGAGAAAAAAAACTCAACATTCATTCGGGGTTAAGAAAAACGGAAATTAAGGTGGATTTTTGAGTGAAATTTTTTTCGCGAATACAATACTTCCTTTTTTTGAAAAAGGAAGTAAAAAAGAAGAATTGAAAATCACCGATTTTTCCTCCGATTGCGACATATGATTACAGCCCATGATTGTTTGAAAATATTGTTTTGTTCTTTTGTTCATTACTTTCAAAAAACTATGATGTAATTTTCTATCTTTTTTTTTTATTTACGGGCTTACTATTTGCAGCGCCATCTGTTGGAAAAAATTTAACACTAAAATTTGGAACTCAAGGGAGGGGGGGGGGAGATTTACGGTCCACCACATGAATTTTCTACAAGAATTACTTTTTTATCATTTACCATTTTCCTGCTATAAATTTTTGAAAACAGTCAGTCTTTTTCAGGGCACCCTGTATTAACTGGTAAGGAAATTAAAAGAAAATATCTCAAAGCTTGGAAGTTGTTTTGTGAAAGTGGTTATACAAAGAAAATTCCCCACATTCGATACTTTGAAACAGGGTTACTTCTCGCTCTTTATTCGCATCATATTATACTTAAAAAGTTCAAAAAACTTGAGCTCAACATCAGAATACAAGGGATATTGTAATCAATAAACAGTTGTAATTCATATACGGCCGAAAAACATTAACATTTGTAGCATAGCAAAATTAACACAATCATTTGTAACGTACGACTCTTCTCAAAGTTAATTTCATTTTACAAACTGTATCCTATTTATATGATTAATTTTAAATTAATTTCATACGTATTTTTCAAAACATTACCACCCCCTCCCCAATGAAAAATTACTTGAGAAAAATACTGAAAATATGCAATTGCAAAGGGAAAGTAAAACAAAAAGAGACTTAATTGCCGAACTAAGGAGCAATATCAACGATGTCCATTGCCTATTGAGCACAGTGGCTCCCTTATGTGAGGTCACTGTGGCCTCCCAAATATTTCTTTATGTGGCAAATTTTAACAGATGATTCGGCATCAAAGACAGTATTGCGATTTTTTTTTTTTTTTTAATGTTACCTAATGTTGTTCTTATGTGTGCATGCTCACATTAATTTGATCATTCGGTCAAATTCAGAGATTCCTTTGGAGAACTCAGTTTCCGCCTCCAAAATATTTAAACTCTATATTTGAACTCGGGGCGCCTCTAATTCAGTAAGCATGCATACCCGGCTGTCAAGTCTTGTTTGATTCGCCCAGTATTATAGTCCATATAACGAAGATAGGCGTGTCAAGGCCAAATAACTCCCCCCCCCCCACCCTTTCCCCCTTCTGGTTGTCATGGTTACGGCACTGTGAACTTTCCCCCGTGTTGCTTCTGCAACTCATAACATTTACAGAAGCAACGTGGGGAAAAGTTCACAGCGCCGTAACCATGACAACCAGAAGGGGAAAAGGGTGTGGTTGTCATGGTTACGGCACCGTGAACTTTTCCCCGTGTTGCTTCCGTAACTCCTAACATTTACAGAAACAACGTGGGGGGGGATTCACAGTGCCGTAACCATGACAAGCAGAAGGGGAAAAGGGTGGGAGTAGGAAATTTATTTGACCTTGACACGCCGATTCTCGTTACTTGAATTGCAACCGTTTTCCTTGCAACCCGTCCAATGTCGCCTTCCCAATAATTCATGGTCTTTCAAGATTATGCACTTTACATTTTCAACATTTTTTAAATGCAGTCATTTGTGAAGTTGTTTGTTATAATTCTACTAATTCCTATCGATTTCAGTATTATTTTAATGAAGTTTTCATGGGAAACGGATTTTAAAAGAGGACTTCTAAAACAAAAATTATGGAATCTGTAAATAAGAGATTTATTTTTTCAACTTCCAGTTAATGTCTGGATTTTCATTGCATGAACCGAAAACATTTAAAGCACATACTTTGTGAATTTTTTGAGCAAATGATTCAAATCAATCTTCAATTCGGGTACCTGTTTAGGAAAAAGAAATGGCCATCTCGTGTACGAAAAGTTTTGCACGCAATAAATTTTACACAGTGTAATATACTGCTTAAAAGTCATTCTCGACACAAATATAAAATGTATTTATTTTCTGACATTTGTAAATGAACATTGTGTATTTCTGTTTCATCAGTCCTTCGAATTGACTTCTGAGCGCCATTTTTTATTGAAAGGATGGAATTAAAAGAACAATATGCATCACCTGCATGCTTAGTGTTAGAGCTTAGCTATAGCAATGAAACAATCACTGCAGCTCAATTTATCAAGTTGCTGAGATTTTAAACTCGTTATATATACAGCTTCTGCAAAGCTTGCTAATATTTTCGTTGATGTTTCATGCGCGTATTTTCCAAAAACTCTTTTTATTGGTCGAATTTTCCCCAATAACACGCGGGGACAATTCGTACCTAAATTTCTGCTGAGATCAAATTTTAAGTTGTTTTAAAGTAAAAAAAGGCATGATAATTTCAAAGCTGTAGTTATTTGCTTTCTAGTGTATCAGGTTTTTCATCTACACCTTAAATGCGAATCACTACAAGCGAGTGAGCACCACAGCAAGCTCTACTGCCCTCCTACTGACTGACAAACTTTTCTGAATTTTAGTAAAGTGCTCCTTATCTAAAATATTATGTTCTAATATTTGTAATTCCGCCTTTATCTTTTTTTTGTGTGTGTGTATGTTGTGCATGGAGTGTATGTGGGGGAAGGTGGGGCAAAATGAAAGGGTTAAATATTGTAATATACTGTAATAATTTGCAGCGCCACCTGTCATGATATATTTTATTTCTGTTCTTAACCATATTGTCGATTCCCGACAAACAATAATTTATTCTAAAGATCTGGGCACGTAGTTATTTTAGAAAATTTTTAAAAATTGCCACTATCCATTTGATTTCCTTTACTTATTCATTCATTTATTACATCATTTAAGTATTCATTTATTGATTAATTCATTTGCATTCTTTCATTTATTAAGTGACTTATTTATTCATAATGTCACTTGTTTAATTATTTATTCACTGTTTTTTTAAATCAGTTTTTTCTAATATGCAATTTATTCATATATTTATTTATTTATTGTTTCATTATTTATTTTCATGATGCATCTACTTGTTTATTTATACATTCATTTGATGACAAGTATTTAAGTATTTTTGGTTAATCAAATAGAAAGCATTTCATTAAAAAAATATTATTTCTTTCACTTTACCCCATATATTTTTGAAATGAAATTTTTTCACTTTTTTTTTTGAACACATTTACTGTAAAAAATGAAATTCCACATCTAACTGCAAGTTATATATATATATATATATATATATATATATATATATATATATATATATATATATATATATATATATATATATGTGTGTGTGTGTGTGTGTGTGTGTGCGTGTGTGTGTGTATATATATATATAAAACATTATTATTTTTTTATCCACTGTAATTTTCAGAACAAATTTCCAACTTGTTCATTTTGAAAATGGTAAGTCATCTTTACAATTTCACTTTGCTCCGCATTCCTCTTATTGTAGCGAAACTAAAAAGACCTTTTGTATTTTTTTTTTTTTTTCAAAAATGTCCTATATTTTGTGAATTGGTAGTTTTGAGCTTGATAATTTGACGTGAAAGATTAAAACTTAAGATCGTTTTTGACCCCAGAAGCTATAAGTTCAAATAGTAATAGGTAGGTTTAAGAGTACCAAATCGCTGTTCTCCAAAGCAATGGAAGGAGAAATGTGTGAGTTTAGCAGCATAAAAAGAGATGTAAGGAGCAAAAATTAATTAAAATAATTTTTTCTCAAGTTTTGTAGTCGTTAAATTTTAAGAAACTTAATTATTTTCTTTCAAGTTCTGATTGAAAATAAAATAATTTCCATATTGCCATCTTCTTTTTCTGAATCTTTTAGAGTAGCAAGTCTTAACTGTTTCAAATGAACATTGGTTGCTTCATTAATAAAGCGTCGATTTTATGAGAAATGACTAGTACGAGCATTTTTCTTTTTTTCTCCCGAATGAGCAGAATTTTTCAAAAGAATGAATAATTAAATATTGTATTGAAATTCATAACTGCATTTCATCAGTAATGATTTTCAAGATATTCCGGAGAATTACTTTTGTAAAGATCATTCGTTTGAACGCTTTTGGCCGTTTAAAAATTTCTAAAATCAAAAACAAGAAACAATTCAGTTCCTAGATGCTGAACGTCCAACTTTGTTTGGAAATAATATTTTTTCACAGTAACCAGTGCCTCATCGATTGGTTTTCAAACGATAATGATAGATACTTAATGAACAGCACTTGTACACATATCTAAGAATAGTGCTTTAATTGGTTGTTAGAAGTTACTTTAGGTGTATGTACCCCAAAAATATTTTCTTGCATTGTTACTAATAAATATTTGAAGTTATTTCCAAAATGAGAATTTATCGGATGTGATACATGTTGTTACTACTGTTAGATTTAAAAATTGCTTGTCGGAAATATGTATTTCTGTAATATGAAAAAAAGGAAGTCTGCATATACATTGCAATTAATAAGTTAACATGATTAGATGTACAGCACTCGGGGGCGTGCACAAAAATTTTGGGGCCCATTCCAAATGACTTATGGACCTCCCTCCATGCTATTTAATCTACATCCCTACAGTTATTTCACTCCTATTTAAAAAATCTCGCGCCTCTTCAGGCTCGGGCCCAGGCCAATAGGTGTCCCTCCCCAGTGTACGTCCCTGACAGCAATTTAATATGTAAATATAATTTTCTCTATTTGGCATACTATCGGATGACTGGTTGGGTTTTAGAACATGATTTTATGCTAAACGCCTAACTTGTCCATAATGACGTCAATTTCCTAATACCTTTACTTATTTTTAATGCACACATTATTTTTCACACATAAAGATAAATTTTAAATTAGGTCCTCCTTAAATTAAAATTTATAAGACATGCAGTAAACTCCCAATTATCCGCGAGGTTTTTTTTTTTTTTTTTTTTTGGTCAAAAAATTGTAAATTTAACTCAGTTGTTTTTACTTTATTTGTATTTGATTGTTTATTTATTTACTAATGGTACCCGCACGGTTTTTCCCGTAGTTGAAAATTAAAAGGTCATTCGGTTCGCCTGTATATTTACAAATAATGGATGACGAATTTCTCGCCAATTGGCTATGTTCATTCGCTCTCCCATTCCACGTCATGATAATTTCGTGATTTACTCGTCCATCTCATGATCATTTTGCTCCGGAAAGCGTTCTTAAAATTGAAATAGAAAAAGAACAAACTCGAATTTTCGTTTCGAGGTGCACACCTCCATGCTACAAACTAACTTTGTGCCACAAGAAAATTGGCCGAACGGTCTAGGCGCTATGCGCGTCACAGACATCCAGACATCCTCCGGACATCCAGACAGAGAGACTTTCAGCTTTATTATTAGTAAAGATAAAGAAGGTAAAGATTGCGCTTTCTTCATCGTACATGCACTTGTGATATGTTACACATTGATGTTAAGTTGGGCATTTACTGTATCTTACTAATATTATATATGCGAAAGTTTGTCTGTATGGATGGATGTATGGATGTATGGATGGATGTATGGATGTTTGTTACTCTTTCACGCAAAAACTACTGAACGGATTTTGATGAAACTTTACAATAATATAGCTTATGCATCAGAATAACACATAGGGTAGTTTTCGTCCCGTTATGGGGAGCAAAACCCCCTTAGGGGGCAATAAAACACAATTTTTGTATAAATTCTCTAATATTGGGATGAAAAAATACTAGCACATATTTACATTATATGTCCATCGAAAGCTCTGATTTTTCTGCTGAAGATGGCACCTGTTCGAAATTTCTAAGTAGAATAAAAAACGAGTTATGAGCTTTTTAGATCCATGTTCGAAGGCTTTCCTCAACTCAATACAGTATTTAATGTATCATCTCAACTCCCTGTCGATAGCGACAATTGTTGTATTGTTGACTATCTTTGCTTTTCGTGACTGTTCAAGGCTTTTCTCAAGTCAAATCTTGAAGTAAGATTTTTGCACAAGATTGGCAAATAATACATGATTTGGCTGATGATTTTCCATTTAAACGGAACTTTAATGTAATTAATGGTTTTTATTATTATTTATGCTGATTGAACACTTACTCATTATCCAAACAACCAGCAGATCGCCAAAATTTTTGCAGAAAGATTTCCGTAGCTGATGCATTTGGCAGTTTTTTCAACGTTGTTGTTTTTGAAGCCGAAAACTACGTCATAATGTTTCTCAGCTTTCACCATGTAAACAAAATATCGCCAATCAAAGAATTTTCAAAAGACTTTTTTTACTGTGTTAAATAATCCAGCAACTAAATTAGGCAAATCCATAAACAGCAAAAAAACTTCCATTAATTTTCCTTTTTGCACAATTTCAAACAATCACCTAATTTTATTACTTATTTTGGTAACATTTCGGATGAAACTGTTTAGCGCCATTTTATGGTGACCAAAAATATCTCAGCATCTGGCGACGATATCTCTGTAACGAAAATTAATATCATATCGTTTTACAAAGTAAGGAAAGAATAGGGGAGCATCATCGAAGGTACCCCGAAACAACTTTCGCAAATTCTGTAAAATCGCACCAAGAGCCACAATGATTGAAATTTCCAGAAATAACTAAAGCAAGTATAAGGGGATTACGAGCGCAGCTACTTTTTTTTAATCACTTCGTACTTCATTAGCCATAGAGAGAAGGTTTTAGACTCCATGTTTAAAAAAAAGTATCAACAGATTAATCTTTTTAAACATGAGAAGATTAATTTCATGTTTTTTAAATTTGTGTATGCTTAAATATAGTGCTTTCGTTTCTAAATCAATACTACTTTGTTCTTTATACTTATTGCTATTTTAGTTTTATGGGTAAGGAAGAAACTCGATTTTTAATCACGTCAAAAAGATGTGTTTTAAATTCTTTCACTTAAAACAGAAAACAAAAGCAAGTAACGATTTTTTCTAATAATTATTACTGACCCAGGCAACGCCGGGTATTTTTGCTAGTTGTATATATTTTGATTGTTTGTGGAAAGTATTATGCATCAATACAGCCGAGGTTTTTGAGGAAAAACAATTTCTACCCGATTAGTCCCTCATTTTAGCTTTTTGCGGCTCATCTGCGATTTTTATTATCCGCAGCACTTTTGGGCCACCCGCAGATAGTCGGGAGTTTACTGTATTTCATTCATCAACAAGTGTGACACATTCAATCACAGTGCGCTTGCGAAGAATAATAAACTGAGCGACATTTATGCAGAAAAGGACTACTATATAGAAAAGGGGGAGTCCAACAAAAAAAAAAGTCTCATAGAGTTCTACAAATTCTCAAGAAAGAAGCAATCCTGTAAAAACTATTATCGAAATTTTATCCAAGCAACAATGCTTTAAAATTTAATTAATAGGCTATTATTTTATAGACTTCGGAAATTTCTAAAAAAAGTTGAACTTTTATTATTTTTAAGTCGCTTGTCTGAAAAAAAAAATCTTTCAAGCAAAAGATATGAACGTGGTTCCGAGTCTGATTCCCTCACGGCCTTGTGAAATAGGATGTGACTTGTCGGACCGAAAAAACTTCCACGTTAGTTATTTGCACGAGCTCTTTTTGAACTGAAGGGCCACTTTGCACCTTAATAAATCGCACGCTGCCCCCCCCCCCCAAAAGATCGGATTTTTAATGGTACTTCTGCAATTTAAACAAGAAATACTGTTTTTCAGAATTTTTCCTGTGGTTGAAAAAAAAATTGATTTTAAATGTGTGTGTGTGTGTGTGGGTGCGTGTGATTTTCACAACTGAAATACTCCAGTAAGCGAACAGCATTAAAAAATTATTTTTTTGAAAAAAAATGTTGGATTATTTTTTTTTTTTTCATAAATACATTATTGTGTACATCTGTTTTCATCTTTCGAGCTTCCCCTGTATGCAATTGAAGCAATTATCATGTCACAGTTCAACTGTTGTCCTGAACTACTGGTATTTATACAAATAATTCTTTAACAAGCTTTCTGTTTCGCGGAGTTTAACTCAAAAATCAATCAGGGTCGTGGGCCGTCCACAAAAGATGTCTCGCTTTGAGGGGTAGGGAGCTCGGGAAATTGTGACGTTTTGTGACGAGGAGGGAAAGGGCAATAAGAAATGGACATTTCTCTCCTTTAAAATAAAAATATGCTTATGGAAAACAGCGTGACACGCAACAAGGGTAGGGTAGGCGGTAAGGTGAAGTGTGACAGAGTGTGGGAGGGGAGGGGTCAAATTAGTCGAAAAAAGGTGTGACATCATTTATGGACAACACCTTGTAAACTAGCTTCAAAAAAAACGAAGAAGAAGAAGAACAATACTACAAAAAAAAAAAAAACTGATGTGTGCATCACATGACTTCCTTTTGCTCCAATTTAATGTCATTTCCCCATTATTGCCAATTTTAATGTGATTCAATTGTTTGCTCTCTAAATATCACCAACAGTGGCCAAACTGAAACCAAAATTAAAATTTAAAAAAAAAATAATTTAAATCTCTAAATTTATCGCCAAATTGGCGACAAAACTTGGCAACCAAGACTGGTGATATATCACCAAGTGTCCGACAAATTTTAAGACAACTTGAGTTTACATCAAAATTAACAATGATTTCCCCCCCAAAAACGGGCAAAAGACCCCCTTAGGAACATCCGAATGCAACCAAAATTGAAAGTCCCACTAGGAGTTCACGTACTAAATTTCAACTTTCTAGGACATCCCGTTTTTGAGTTATGCGAGATACATACGTGCATACCGACGTCACGAGAAAATTCGTTGTAATTATCTCGGGGGTCGTCAAAATGGATATTTCTGATGTCTGTACATTCCTAGGCATATATCCACGTGTGGTCGGGTCGAAAAAAAAACTCGACATTCATTCGGGGGTGAGAAAAATGGAAATTAAGGCCGATTTTTGAGTGGAAATTTTTTCGCTAATACAATACTTCCTTTTTTGTAAAAGGAAGTAAAAAGGAAGGAAGGAAGAAAGCTCTAACTCACACAAGTGGCACGAATTCATCCCCCCCCCCCCTCCGACGCAAACCTATGAATTGTTTTCATCAACCAACGCTTACATCTCCGCTTTTCGTTTCATAGATGTTTGTGATTCAAATCAAAACAAATTATTTTTGAACGAAAGTATGTTGTATTACTTGTACATACGACAGCTTATCACAGCAACAAGTACTGGTGCTTTACTTCTTTATTACACTTAGTGATGACTGCATGTATATAGAAACGTGGTTTACTGAGTTATTTGTTGTGAATAGCTAGAAAGCCTTGTGATGTATATTGCTGTTGTGTAAAAATGTGTATATATTGATGTATAAAGTCTTAAAATTTATATTCCGTGTGTACTACTTTTTCCTAACACTCATTTCACTTTTCTAAAAGCTGATTCTATGTTATGAAAATCTTTGAAATAATCATTTTTGATTTACTGCCTGTCATGTGCCCCTAATTAGGAATGACGAAGTTCCATCCATTATTTCATTGAATTTTTTTTTATAGTAATTAAATATAAAATATAAAAATGTTCACTCTCGAACCGGAAAAAAAACGAGCTGATGTGTGCATCACATGACTTCCTTTTACTCCAATTTAATGATGATAGTGCCTCGAAGTCAAAGAAACACTTTAAATATTTTCACACCAAGTTTGTTGCGAACCGAAGCAAAGAAAACGTTTTATACAGATAAATTTCCCAATACTGGCATTTTTAATGTGATTCAATGGTTAACTCTCTAAATATGGCCGTCGCCAAGTTGGCGACCAAACTTGGCGAGCAAAAGCTTGGCGATATATTGCCAAGTGTTTGCCAAATTATAATACCACTTGAGTTAGCAATGAAATTAACAATGATTTTCCCCTTAAAAGGTGTAAAAGACCCCTTTGGAACATCCGAATGCAACCAAAAGGGGAGGTGCACAACTAGATCCCACTAGGAGTCTACGTACCAAAATTCCACTTTCTAGGACATACCGTTTTTGAGTTATGCAAGATACATACGCATTCCGCACAAACGCACACTTACGTACATATGGACGTCACGAGAAAATTCGTTGTAATTAATTCGGGGATCGTCAAAATGGATATTTCGGATATCTATACGTTCTTAGGAATATATCCACGTGTGGTCGGGTTGGAAAAAAAAACTCAATATTTATTCGTGGACAAGTAAAATGAAAATTAAGGCCAGTTTTTGAGTGATTATTTTTTTTTTTGTTTTGTTTTCCGCGAATACAATACTTCTTTTACTATGTAAAAGGAAGTAAAAATTTAATGTAGTGAACTAGAATTAAAATATTGTAATGAACAGTCATATGAGTAGGTTTAAGTGATGGGACGTAAAAAAACGAAAGTAAACCGAAACTTTATCATGAGATTTAGGACGCATTATATTAAAAAGGAAAGGAAAATTCAAGCACCACATCAGCGCAATTTTTTGTTTTTTTTTTTAAATATTTTCAACAGATAAAAATATCATGCTGAAAGTTGATAATTTCGTTGGGGAAAGAACTCTTAAACAGTTTTGGAGAACAAAAAACTGAGACTCATTTTTATGAATATTATAACAAAATTTTAAAAAATAGGGAAGTAGGCAAGAAAGGGGAAAGGAGACAAGGCGGGGGGTCCCATACAGTACTCCCTTCATTTTATGCCACCAAAGGTTAGCTTCAAAGCGCGTTTTTGAAAATTTTGTTTTTAAGAGAATTCCAGGGAAGAGTTCCCCAAGCCCATCCTTTCCTGTATCTCTAATCTCCGTTAAAGAAGGCTTACAATTACGTTAATTAGGACTTCAATTTCAAGAAACTTCCATGGTAGCGCCTCTATCCGCAAGCTTTCGAGAACCGCCCCCAATATGTCATTAAAGATCGCTAAAACTTCGTTTTTGGGAATTCAAATTTAAAAATTTCAAAGGTCCTCTAACCTCTCTTCTCATTAACATTCCCAAAGATTGCCTAAAAACTGCGTTTTAATAGCTAACTTCATATATTTCATGGAGCAGCCCCTACCCTTCAAGATTACTGTAGATGAGGGCGCCTTAATTACGTTCGAGAGGCTTTAATTTCAATTTGTTTAAAGGGGAGTGCTCTCGAAAACCTCACCTTTTCAAAAACTACAGCTCCTCTTAACGTTACCAAAGATGGCCTATAGAGACGTACCGAGTAGCACTTTCGCCGAGTAGCCGAGTACCGAGTAGTCGGCCTTTCACTACTCGGCCGAGTACCGAGTTACCGAGTACTCGGCCTTTCACTACTCGGCCGAGTACCGAGTTACCGAGTACTCGGCCTTTCACTACTCGGCCGAGTTACCAAGTACCAATTACGTTTTAAGAAGAACCACCGACACACATGGGATGAATTTTGAACTCATTTTAATAGTAGTATAGACCTCCTTGTCCATATAATAGTTTTTAAAACTAAATTCCTGCTGAAATTCAATTACGCATTATATAAACAATTTTGTTTGTGTCAAAAATTTTACAAAAAAATTATTTTTAAAATTAATAAATAAAAGGTATGATTAATCAAGTTGGAATTAAAACAAATTACAGTAAAATCCCTCTAATGCGGACACTAACAGGACAATTTTTTTTGTCCGCAACAGAGAGGTGTTCGCAGGATAGGGGTTTAATAATGTTATTTGCATTGGAACTGGGGAATTAAAAATTGTCAGCATAAGAGGGGTGTCCGTTAGGAGGGGTTTCACTGTATACCAATCAATTATAGCTTTAGTCCGCCAAACATAATTTTTTTAATACAACAAATGTGCAGGAACACTTCAGACACGTGTTTCTGCCCCCCCCCCTCCCCTTTACAAGGAACGTCTTTTTCAGTGCATAACATGTGAGCTAAAGAATGTAAAGACATTCTACAAAAAAAAATCCGACTTTTGTCGGATGCCTTTAAATCCACGAGCTCCCATTTTGTGCATTGTAGAAGGAATTCCTTGTAATGCCAAAACACGTGTCTGCAGTGTTCCTGCACTGTACTTTTAACGTTGTTTTATTTCCTTTTATTTTTTAAGCAAAGATATTTTTATATTTTTTATAACTAATTTTTGTTTGTAGCGAAAATTCATTTTTAATATAAAAATTCCATATTTTCTATACTTACCTTTCTTGCATAATTTTTAAAAAATAAGTTTTATTAACTTTCGGGACATTAAAATAAAGAATTATTCCATTAAAGCATTACAAACTTCATTATTCTCAAAATTTAAATTTGACTTATAAATTTTAATTGTAAATGATTGCAGAATACAATGCTTGCTCTTTTTTTTTTATAAATTTTAATCTGCCTTGGAAAATATTCAATTTTTTGCAACTACTCGTATTGGCCGAGTATCTGATCAGAATTTGGCCGAGTACCGAGTACTCGGCAAATTGGCCGAGTAGGCCGAGTACCGAGTAGTTACCGAGTACTCGGTACGTCTCTAATGGCCTACAAGCAATTTTTGAAAATTTCAATTTCGAAAGAAATTCTGGGGTGGGCTCCAAATCTCTTTCACACCTAATATCACCAAAAGATCGTCTAAAACTGTTTTTACAGCTAGAATTTCGAAAAATTCCTGGACGATATTTCTCGAATCCCAAACATAATCGGATATGATTTCAACTGTATTTTTAAACATTCACTTTTCGAAAAACGGCCGTTTCCAAGTGTTGACTAGTATGCATATTTAAGACGATAAGTTAGACCGAATCTCTCCAACCCAGGCCCGGATCTTCGCACCCGTAGTGCAGGGAGCCCCACCCTTGAGGGGCCCAACAATCCAAGAAATTGAAAAAACCAGTTCACACTTAAAAAGCTTCATAGCTGCAAATGGATCTGTAATGTTTTAGTAAAATCAGAAATATATTATTTGGTAATAAGAGCGAATCCTAAGAAATAATAAAATTATCTTACAAAATTGTGCATAAAATCATTTTTTTTCAAAATAACACAATATGAAAGCAATAAGAATCCTCAAAGTTTTTAACTGCTGTTATAATGAATCAAGTTACCAGCATTTTCAAAAAAAAAAAAAAAATTACTTACTCGACTCGAAGCAGAATTACACAGTTAGATTAAATGAAAAAAGGTTCATTGAAATTTAAATTTCAGAATCAAAAAGTGAAAGGGGGAAACGAAAAAAAACCCCATAAAGATAGAGTAGTTGAAATGTTTAAAATATTGATATTGAGGTATGCGATTCGAGTCTTGCTTACTTTCTATTTACTATATTTAACTTTTACGTAAAATGAGAAATAAAATTTTTAAGAGAGATTACTTCAGTAAAACGATTTTTTTTTTTTTTTTTTTTTGAAAAAAAAAAAAAAATAATCAGGATTGTGTGTGAAAAAACCCCAAACTCCCTCAGAAGCAAAATTTGCCAAAGAAACCGTCAAATAAAGAGTTAAAACCATAAATTAGCGCAGTAAAAAAAGAACTAGTATGTTGTGGCCATTACGAAACTTTCTTCTATATTTTTCTTTTTTTTTTTTTTTTTTCTGATCCCTCCCCATGCTTGACGAGGAAGCAATATTCCCAACAAAAACGAAATTACACATGCAAAAACTTGACGACCATCCCAATGTCTGAATTATTGCAAAAGCAAAGCAAAGAGCGAAAATTGAAAGTTATTTTAAAAGCCTTGCTTGAATTAATTACAAATATTTTATTTGTTAACAAACATAAGATGGCAACAGGTAAAAATTTTAAATCACTGAGATAATATTTCCGATCATTTCCATACAATTAAAATCACGAGAAATACGCAGACGACAATCTATTACGATTTATCTTTCTTATTGTTGCATTAATAAAGCTATTTTTATTCGCAAAAAAAAAAAATCAACACCTCTTGAAGCGATTGGCGTCAAAATTGAACCAAAGTCTGTTTACATATGGATTCACATATATTCCAAATTTCAATCAGAACGTAGCATTACTTCTTGAGATAGGGCACTCACAATGGAAAAAAAGAACGGGCTATTGCGCTACCCCCTTTTTAGCTGTTGACACCAAAATAAAATCAGCTCTTATACCCACTAAGGGCTACTTGCCGATAAATTTTTCTTTCATTCCGTTCATTATTTCTTGAGATACAGCAGTCACAATTGACGACAAAAAACGTTCTATAGCTCAACCCCCCTTTGAGTTATTGACACCAAAATTGAATCAGCACCTGTTCCTATTAATGGCAACATATGGACCAAATTTTGTTTGATTCCGCCAGTTACTTCCTGCGGAATAGCAAGCCCGCGTAACTCAAAAAACGTCCCAATGCTCCACCCCCCTTGGAGGAATTCGCGCCAAAAACCAATGGGCACAAGTTCACATAAGGGCACATATGTGTACCAAATTTCGTTCGATTTCCTGCGGTAGTTTTTGTTGTAGAGCGGCCACAAAAAACTGGTCGCACACAGACGTGTCACACGTGACACACACACACACACACATACACACACACAGACAGACAGACATTTTCCAAAAATAGTCGAAATGGACTCAGCACACCTCAAAACGTTCGAATCCGTCAAAATTCGAAATTCGAAAATTTGCACGAATCCAATACTTTCTTCTATATCTTAGATATAGAAGAAAGTAAAAAATCTAAACCTAAGTGGAAATTTTCGATTCGGAGAGTACAATTTTTCGTTTGAAAAAAAAAAGTTTTATTTATATTTATTCTTTTTTTTTTCTTGTGGGGGGGGTGAAGGGAGGGCCTTACAGATTCTAATGCGGGGGGGGGGGGGGATTTGTAGATCTGGACCTGCTTCGACCTTTAACATCACAAAGATCGTCTAAAGTTGCGGTTTTTAGAGCTAAAACTTTTTACGGCAAAAAATAGAAGTCGTGGCGGGGTTCTCACTTTTTACAATTTTTAGAGATTCGTTATTTAACCTCGTTTTCAAAGTTTCAATTTGGAAAAATGGCCCGTCATTGTTCCCGAATCTCTTATCTCCTTAACATCAGCAACTATCGCCTAGTATGCAGTTTTAAGAATTGAAAAAACAGAAAAATTTCAAGAGTTGACCCTCCACTCCCTCCTTTCCGTAAAATCACCAAAGATCGTCTAAAATTGCGCTTTCAGAGCAACAATTTCGAAAGTTTTCCGGGTTGAGGAGAACCCCGGGACCCTCCCGTTCTCTGAGTTGCATTGCATATATATACTGTTAAGAGTTCGGTGCAGCTTCAAACTTTCTTGAAATGACGACACAGTTCTTGACAAAACACAGGAGATTTATTTACAGCTATGTACAGGAAGCGTAGTTACAATTGCTAAGTCAATCATCAGTAATTAAGCAAATATTAATCAACACCGTAAACTCAACGGTTACACACGTATTTACATCTAAATACGCAAAAATGCAGCTCAAAGGTTTCACAAAACAGAGCTAATACATGCTCTCCAGCGTACCGCTGCACAGTGGAGTATTTGACTGAAAATCCTGGCCAAAAGTCCAAAATTAAAAATTTACCCGATTTTTATGAAAATTTATTCTATGATAGTTGACTAACTGGTGCATCGATAGGCACCTGTTTTGGAAACTTGAGTCACATACAATTGCTTATAGCCTCAGTGAAAAATGAGATTTCTATAAGAATTTTCGCTTTTTTGTTACGTTTCAGCTTAATTATTACGTTTCAATGTAGATTTTTTTGTGGCTTTCTAAATGAATGGAATTGAACCAAACCAATTTTACGGTATAAAGAAATGTCAGGGCTTAGTGCTAATTATTAAGCAAAGTAAATATTTTTATTTTCTTTTAGTGAAAAAAATAAAGAAAACTTGGTACGTGAGATTTTTAAAGGCTTTTCGCCTTAATTTATTACTAGAGAAAGCTTTTTAAGTGGGTGTCGGGCTTGGTCGGGCTGTTTTGAAAGTTGCATCGTATTTGGCAAAGTCTCTAGTGCTAATTTCAGCAAAAAAATCTTCCGCCTACAACTGCCCTTTTTTTAAATGATTTTTTTTTAAAAAAGTGCATAATCCGATCTTTTTGTGACAAGTCATGATTTTAAACTGAATTTACCTACAAAGATTTAATAAATTTGCAAAAAAGTTATCTTAAGTACTACTGAATGGAAAGATCGACATATTTGAGCGCACAAACAACAATAAAATTTCAGACACGAGTTTCATGGTTATGAGAAACCGCTTCATCAATGTGTAAAGATGTAAGTTATGGAATGAGAATCATTCATTTAATTTCGAAAACGCTTACCTTTATGCATCGCTAAAGAGATTCACTGCACCCCTAAAACATGTGTTTGCGTTCAGTTATGTTAATTTTCCCATGTACGTTAATGAGTTAATAAATTAAATTATTTTGTGATCTCGCTAAGAAAATTTGCTCTTCCTTAAAATTGAGATAGATTTTAGATAAAATAAATAAATATTTATATTTTTTCAGCTCATTGCTGCAAATAATGTGCCGGGGGAGGGGGTCTTTCCCCCTTATACGTAGCAAAATGGGGGAAATATCCCCCCCCCCCACACACACACTTGCTAGCGTTAGGAGACAATTGTAATTGTCTCTTAACGTTCCTACGCTAGCGAGCTATCCATATTTAAGGCATTTTACCTACTCATTGTGAAATTAAAGTTATATAAAATTTTAGTTCCAAATTTGTTCGTACAATTTTTAGCGAGACACATCACACGATGTAAAACTAAGGATCGACCCAAGGTACGAGTACAATATATACAATTCAAAAACAAAGAGCTTTTGAATATCCATTTTCGAGTGTTTTTGCAATTATAATATCCTAGTTCATTTATTTATTTATTTATTTTTTTCAATAGAAAAAAGGTTCTTTGTAACCCCGAAGTCCTTGTCTTTAATTCTTTTTGTGCATGATTAACTCAGGGTTTTAATAATTGAAACCAAACTAAAAGAATAAAATTGATTATTTTTTTGGTTTCAAATTAGTGTTTTGTACAGAATACTAGGATTTTTTTAACCGCTTTTTGCTCTTTTCCCCTCTCGAACAGTGCACTTAATTACATATCTTCAAAGGAAAACAGCAATTCGCATCGAACATGTTTACTTATCACTTGTCTAAGCATTATTGGCAAAGAGCCAACCGTGGCATTCATTTCGGATCGAGTGAAAATTATTGAAAATTTTTATTTCATCTCATTGAAAAAAAATTCATTATAAATCAGTGAAAGAACATAACTTCACCGTTTTCGCTGTAAATGAAGGTAAGGTGTTTATATTATTTCCTTAAAAAGTTTCAGAGCCATAACATTATTAGAATATTGGATGCAAGAATTTTAGTTTACATGGATTGAATAATTGAAAAAAGTCGAAAAAGTGACCTCCCTTTGTAAATTCTTAGAAATTCGGTTAATTACGTTAGAACTTCAAACAAACCATAATCTTGAAGAAAATTATTTTTCTTATATAGTGATGCATTGGGTTTTTTTCTACGTTTACTAGGATCGTTTTTACGGTCGTAAACATGCAAAAGTCTAAACCGTGGATAAAATATTAAATATTTCATTTTCTAATTCAAATTTTAAAAATCGAGTTTCAAATTGTAACATTAGACATTTCAGATAACTTGTATACCAAGTTTCATGTCTATAAGTGGGATAGCTTCGCCGTACAGCGCACAAACGCACACAAGGATGTCGCCTTCAGAAGGGTGAAAATTTCAAACTAGTTTTGGCCAGGATTTTCAGTCAAATACTCCACTGTGCGCTGATACGATTCACAAACAAAAACTAACTCGAGACCGACTCCCCGCCGTTGGCCGTGGCTATTTATAAATCTCGAAAGAGAAGTTTCCACAAAATTCGAAATGCTTCTGAATTTTTTTTTTTTTTTTTTTTTTTTTTTTTTTTTTATTCATTCACGAATCTTATCAATGAAAAATAGGGGGACCGTATACTTCAGTCGAATGTTAGGGGGTTGTATGTACATTACAAGAAACTATTTACAGGTTACGCTACTACAATGATTTTAGATGAGGGCAGTTCTCAAAAGGTGGGAGCAAACACAGACCTCAACTTTGAAGCTTCAACACCAAATAACTTTCATTTTAATTAACTCAAAAACTTTTGAGTTAAATTATAATACTGTATAGAGACAAGAATTGACATAAATTATGGAAAAAATGCTCTTTAAATGCCCTTAAAAAATATTTTCTTTGCTAAAAGGCGCAATTTTGGACATACCAAAACGTTAACTGAGCAAATGTACCATTAAAGAAAATTTTTTTTTAATTATTTCCATACGTTTCAAAAAAAATTTAAAGGTATGAATCTTACACTGAATAATTTTTTGTTAATATTTTACACAAATAACAAAAGTAAAGACAGATTATTCACTTTGTAAACGATTTTAGAAAATAGTAAGTTTGAAATTTACAATGCTATTTTTTGAGAACTAAGTATATGATGTTTTCATTTTAAAGGTGTTTATCGAGCCTCGGAATCAATTTTTAATTGTTTAAAAGTGTTTTCATAAGCTTTTATGCAGTATCTTAGAAGAAAAATATTTTTTTTTTTAAACGTACATGTGAGATGTCCAAATGGCGTTACGATCTTGACGCCGATAATTCTGTCCATTTATTCATAATTTTTGATGATCTACTGTCTTCTAACCTCAATAAAAAACGTTATTATAATGTTATCTTCTTTAATCTATTGGTATTTTGCATAATTAATATGTTACGCATTGAACAATACATAAATTACAGTAGAAACATGGCTGCTTATGATCGAACCGAAAGCCATTTTACGCTAAAATTGCCAAGCAAACCTCCGTTGGCGACAACACAGTATACGATAAGCTAAAGGTTACCAGAGGGGAATTCCAATTTGACAAACGTAGTTTATCGTCAGCTGTACCAGTTTCGGCGACTTTATCACCTGCGCTAGCATTTTTTTTTTTTTTTCCGCTTTTATTATTTTAGAATTCTTTTTCTCTTCTTTCTTTTGGAAACATAATTTAACGATCTCCAAATAGAAATACGTATTTCTTTCTTCAATAATTTTTTTAGACATCATTTTAATTCTTATGACATTAGAAAAAATATTCATTATTAAAACTGATGTCACTTTTTACAATTGTATTATTTTTAATTTGAAGCTTTTTTTTTAACCTTGCATCAATTTCTTCAAAATCATTCCAAAACTTTATTAAATGTAAGGAGCAGCATGTATAGCCATTCAAGTATTTCATTAATATCCTCTTTATTATTAAATTGCAAAATTTAAAAAGTAGTAAATAAAATTTTCATTGGAAAAGTTAAAAATCAGATTAACAATTGTCAAAAATGGTGAAACTTACGTTATGATGATTTCCAAAATCCGTTACCTACAGGAAAACAATGTCCAAAATCTGTTACCTACAGATTGCTGATTTAATTTGCTAATTAACAATTTTTACAAATACCTGCTGTCTTTTCATGTTCATATATTGTGTTCTAGGTATGCATACTATAGAATAAAATCAAAATTGATGTCAAATTCGAAAATTTTTGAAATTGCTCAAAGTTAACTTTTTTGTTCCCACCTTTTGAGAACTGCCCATGAAAGATAATGGAATAAACGCCCAATTTAGCCAGATTACAACAAATTAATCATAAAAACAATTACTATTTACAGAATTTGTAACAATACTTATGATTAGGTTCATGTTGCAGATGTTCTCACACTCTGCAATATTTAAGATGCGTTTGAAATAATCAAGGGGCCAATTTCATGCCCCCCCCCCCGCCACTTTTTTGACCACGCGACGGTAGCGAGGGGCCCACCCCCAGAGGCGGATACAGAAAACTCTTTTGGAGGGGGCCCGGGAAATTGAATAGCACACCTTTCTCTTCCACATTCGATGTTTCATAACAAAGTTTTCATTCTTTATTTTAAAAAAAAAATTTATTCATTCCTTTTTTTTTTTTTTTTTTTTTTCAGGATCCCTTTAGGCTAGTGATCTACTTCTAAGTTCATAAATATTATGCACTAATATACTTTGAATGTGGACGTAAAACATCTTTAACGTTTCAAGCCAATTAAATACTAAACCAAATATAATGTCACGGACATGCTGTACAGTGAGTGGTTTTAATTAGGAACATTGTCAATGATTATAACACGAAGGCAAGGTTATTCAATAAACTCATATACCCATATCTCATTTGAGTTTTTATAAATTATTTTATATTTTAACTATAAAATATTATTTAATTAAGAAAATCATAGCTATTAAACGTATAAGTTTTATTGAAGAATTTAGGACTATTTCTGTGTGAATTTCAAAGCAGTTGCTGATTTGTTTTTGAAGCATGATACAGTTGAGATAACATAGTGATATTACATGCCGTTTTCATTAATATCATGGTTTTCCCAAGAAACTACTATATGATTCCTTTCATTTTGCATTTTTTATAAGCAGAAAAATAAATCTATTATTTAGCAAATAGCTCCCTGGATCAAAATAACTCTTTTAGGCACACCTACACATTTTTTGAAGAATGTTAATTACTGGTTCCATCAAAGAAGAACTAATTAACGAATCGTGATATTGCGTTCCTTTGAATTCGAAACCAGCGAGTTAAATGTATTCTGCTACTGTGGGCCTCTGACTCCAGTATTACTTCTTTAGCAAACAAAAATTCTTTTATTTTAAAATATGCTCTGTGTGTTTTGTGTTCTTTTTAATTAAATATATTAAAAAATGGTATAGAGAAGTCAATAAAAATAAAATGAATAAAATCATTAAATAAAATTCATCTTTTTGGGGGGCACGGGCCCCCTGGGCCCAGGGTTGGGTTTTGGACCGTCAAAAACTGGTTTAGGACAGGACAAGTGGTTTTTACCGTCCAAAACTGCCCAAAAGTGTCGGAAACTGTCTTAAACTGTCAAAAACTATGCCACAGCTAAAGCGGTGTGATTTAATCAATTCTTATATTCACTGCAATATTTCTAATGCATAAATTTAGATATTAATGAGACTTAATGAGCGTTTGATAATATTTTTCTCAAATGTTCATTTAAAAATATTTTGCTTCAAAAAGTTGCCAACAACTATTACATAAAAACTTCCTTATGAAACAGTTAGTACAGTTATGAAAGGAAACTCACAACACTAACAAGACAACTAATTTTAGTTCCATTTATAACTCAAAGGAATATTATTAAATGTGCAATATTTAGGTGCAAAAAAAAGCTTAAATTTTTTAATGGTTTTTGCAAATAAGTTTTACATGATGTTTTAATGAAAATTATTTTTTAAACATAGATCAAAGAACGAGAAATTGATGATTAAACACTAATGTTATAAAACTTGTGCAATTCTTTTTTTTTAATTCATTATTATTAATACAATACATTCTGCAACTATAAAAAAAATTTAATTTATTGCATTTAAGTCAATTATTAGGCTATGTTTTGAACACTTTCTTTTGCACACATACATAAATGCAGAAACATTTGGTTTATGGAAGAAAAAAAAACTCCTGCACACAAATTGAAATTTTTAATGAGGAATTTAATTTCTACATAACTAGATTAAAATCAGCTGCATAAATAAGTTACATACATATTTATACTTGAATGTTCACATTGAATAAATATATTAAATAGTCAAAAAAATAATTTTGACACATTTTGTTCTGTTTTTGATACTTTCTCACAAAATAGTTTCTCAAAAAGTAGTTTTGGACACTTGGACACAAGGGTTTTGACCAGGATGGTAAAAACCTTGTTAACCCTGCTCTCATTTGCACACATGCATAAGGATAAGGAAATTTAATTGCTAATTAATGTCAAAAAAAAAATCTCATTCATACAAATTGAAATTTTAATCAAGAATTCAACTTCAATGTAACTGAATTAAAATCAGCTACATAAATAAGTTGAATGTTCTGATTGAACAAATGTTCAATATAAAACGTTACTTTGATACATTTTATTCTGTTCTTGGAGTGTTCTCACAGAACATAATTTTTCTAAAAAATATAGTTTTGGACACTTTCGGACAGTTTTAGGTACAAGGGTTTTGGACAGGACGGTAAAAACCAGGGTTTTTACTCTGTTTTTCACCCTAGTGTCCAAATCCTTGCCAACCCTGCCTGGGCCCCCTTATAAACCGCTACTGCCCACACCCGAAGAGCAAGGGCGTACCCCAACCCTTAAAGATCGTAAAACCCCCCTCTTCCAAAGCAAAAGAACCCCAAAAAATTAGAAAAATATACCTTAAACCCGCCCTCTAAAAATTTCAATGGCGCAGTCTGCGCCATGACCCCCCTCCCCCTCCAGGTGGGCATTCCTGCTGAAGCACCAATTTTGTGTGTGTAGATATGTTCGATCCGGCACATCACTATGTTATAACCATGGCTCCACTCAATGGCGCTGGCTACTTATGCTGCCGTCACTTATGCTGCCATCTGATGACAGGTTAACAAGTTAATTTCTATTTTATTATAGGTAACTAAAACATCAACAAAAAGAAATTCGATTGAAATTTTGTGATAACTATTTTTTGAATGCGAAAAAGATCAACAATTAAATAATAAAACTTTTGATCTAAATTTTATTAATTTCAGCGGAATGAGGAGGGGGCTTGTATTTAAATTTACAAAATTTACTAGCGGTATAAGGTATAAGATGGTTTTGAGATTTTTATAACAAATTACAAAATTAACGCAAAAAATGTGACGTAAAAATTTTTTTATTTGAATTTTTTTTGAACTTGAACGAGGAATAACTGAAATTGAGTTTCTATTCCTAATTTTGTTGTTTTAGGGGGGGGGGGGGCAGGGGGAGGGAGAGAAAATTAACGAAATTGAAAGCCAACTTCAAAACAACACTAGAAAAATCAATGACAAATATTAAGAATAAGTATCTACGTTTCAAATTAATAATAAGACATAACTGTGCACTTTGGAAAGGTAAAGAACAAAGTCTTATAAAGAAGGAAAAAGATTCTGAAACTCGCAAACATGTGCTTCAGATTTGCAAGGTACCCTTTTCAGGGCTAAAGGATTTGAGCTTCTGGACCTGAAGATCAGGATCAGTCGACTGTCTCTGCTCCGAGCTCTCATATTTTCTGTTTTGAAGAAGGAGCTCCTTGTAGCTATAAAACAGGAGTCAACGCGTACGCATTTCTAAAACATTTGTGCTTAGAGAAAAAAATTTCACTCTAGCCCTTATTTTCCTTTTAAACCATGAGTGATCGCAAAGTGAACAAAGATAATTCAAAAAAGAAAGCAAGAAATGAAATAAAAATAAAAATAATAACACAGCACAAAAAAGAAAACAATGCAGAAATATATTATATGAACAGATAAGTTTGGCTCACATTTGCTGAACTGTCAGAAATATGAAGATTACAAAGACTAAAAAGATAGAAATTCGATGCACGCCCCCCCCCCCCCCCCATCACAACGTCGTTCATCGTACAGATCTGCACTAGTTCCAGAAAAATTCATGATAAATTAAAATGAAATTAAATCTTCTGACCATTAATCTTCTTTTGCAACAGATTATTTGACGGAATCCTTTCTTCATTACAAAATCTCTTTTTCAGTGCTATTAAATTTTAGAAGAAGTGAGTCAAAGCAATATTATTCTTGCATCTTACTATTTCTTATTGAATAAAATTAAATAATTTTGTTTCCTCCAAAAAGTTCGTTTACAAAAAAAAAAAAAAAAAAAATCCCCCTCCCCCAAATTTTGGTGGCGTAACTTGCGCCATAATCCACCCCCCCCCCCCCGTGGACACCCCTAGCTGTGCCTGCCACGCAGTGACTCCAGCTAGTAGAACGGTTGATAATTATTTAAATAGAAATGCGTGTGAGTAATTTCTTCATGCACCATTCATTTCTGTAATTGCTAATTATAAAAGTAAGTGAATAGGTTTAAAAAAAAAATGGCAAACGTTTACACCCATTTTCCAAACGTAAATCATGTTTAACGTAATTTTTGCAATTACTTACAAAAATCTCGAGACTAGTTTGTACAGCTAGCAATTTTTTTAATTCACATCCAACCCTCTACTCCCTCCGTTTAAAAAATTAATTTAGATTAAAAGCTTTATTCCTTTATTGACCACTTCCGTTTTGCAATCACCGAGCATAAAATGAAAATTAACTTGTCAACTTGTCACCAGATAGCAGCATCAGTAACATTTAGTAATTACATTTCTTTGCTTTTTCCAACCGTCCCTCCCCCCTCCCACTCCTCTCCGGTCGTTTAACTACATTTGTTTCAAGTTAAATATTTGCATATTTTTATTCGATAAAAAACAATTTTTTGGTAACTACGGGGAACAAACACAAAGACAGGTTTTCTGGATCTGTTTCAATGAAATAAAAAAAAGCTCGCGGTTTTTTGCCAATGGTAATTGGTAACGCTTGAAAATGCCAGGCGGATGGGTGGGGGGGGGGGGGAGGACGCAAGCGTACCCGACAGAAGGGCATAGGAAATTCATTAATGCCCCCATCGTTCAGTCTTTGTGACTTTGTGACAACTAAAAAGAAATCATTCTTTCCCCTTACAAACCGAATGCAGTTTGCAATTGTAGCCTCTTCTGTAAAAGTAAAAAAATGATTGAAACCCAGATAAAATGATGAAAATGTACCTACATAAGCTTTATTTCTCGTAAATAGTACAGAAGTCAGCAGTACGAAAATATGAAAGAATAAATCAAACGCAAAATGTGAAAGTAGGCTTTCTCCTTCCTCCCCTTTTTTTTACATCATTAATATTTAAAAACTGATAGCAACATCTTCCTCCTGGCAATGGCCCTGTGACAGTTGTTAAAAAAAAAGTTAAATGTGAAAGAAATAGTAATAAATAATGACTATTGGGGCATAATTAAGGGGTAATGAAAGCCATCGGCGGGGAGGGAAGGTTGGATGGGAAATCAGTATTTTTCTTCCGGCTCCGGAAAGCTTCGGTGGCCCTGATTACCCTCTTACAAAAAATAATAATAATAATAATAATATTAATAATAATAATTTGAACTGTGACATTTTGAATTCAAATTATGTTTTTCGCCGCCACGAGTGCGTGTGTATGTAGACGTGTGTGTTTGTGTGTGGGGGGGTATGTATGTGGGTGTAGGCATGTGTGAGAGTGGTGTGTGTATGTGTGTTTGTGTGGGGGGTATGTGAATGTGTGGGTAGTTGTGTGTTTGTGTGTGTAGTTGTATGTGTTTGCGTGTGTAGGTGTCTCTGTATGTGTTTGTGTGTGTAGGTGTATGTGTGTGTGTGTGTGTGTGTGTAGGCAAGTAAGTGACGCAACCTGGAGACGGTTTTCGCTAGAGGAGCATCATCGTGAGGCGGCTGCAGACCGACGGTGGTGCTGCAAGGGAGGCGGTGGAAAAATAAAATCATAGGAATTCAAAACAGTCAAGTGAGAACAATACGCAATTGTGATTTCTCAAAAAGAAAAGTGTCAAACCTATTTTAGTTTATTGGTTTAACTAGTTCTTTAGTTGGAGGGGGGGGGGAGGCGCGTTGTTTTATTGGGTAGATGTAGGCGATTTTTTTGATTGACCAAAAAAGCTCAATTTAAGTCACTTTTGTACCACCTTTAAGTCAAAAAGTGGATTTAAGATTGTAAAAAGGTGGTCAAAACCAATTCGCAATAAGTTTGTAATAATTTTACTATACTAAACAATGTTTCGGTATTCGGGGAAAGGCGTTCCCCCTCCACTACAGTAAAGAATTTAATGAGATACACACATTGAAATGTGAAGAAAGAAGCACAAAGGGGAGGGGGGGGGAATTCTACGAAGTTGAGAAGGGAAAAAATGGATTTCTCATTTTTAACCGATTTAATAATTTTGATCGCATGGATCTGTGTAATCGGATTATTTATCTGTTTATAATTACTAAGTTCATGCGGAATGAAGGTCCACTGACTTAGTTTTAATAAGTAGTCGCGTGAAAAAGAAAAGAAAGAGCAGTGAAGTCAACGCACTATAAAATCTAACCTCTATCATTCGAAATGGCCATCCATGAACTGTGTGTCAACCAACAACACACCTGCCTGTGAAGGATAAAGAGTTTTAATGTATTCCTTTCGCTGTAAAACTATCTGTACTCGCCAAGGCTTTGCGTGCGAAACCTTGAATTTTGAAAAATTACGCAGGTTATTGACCAGGTACTGCACTTTTTTAACGGAAGCCATGTTTAAAGGTAAATAGGTCAGTATGAGTCAGTTTTTTTTTTCTTTCTTCTGTCTTCTACGACGTAAACAGTCTTCGTTGACGTCAAAACATGAGGTGGATCCGGTTCCGTCGGTATTTAGTTACATTTTTTACTTCTTTTTCTTGCCTTGTTAAGTTTTCGTCTCTCCCGTGACCACTTTCAAATCTAGGACCTTCCACTCGTAAATCTCTAGGAAATCCCGATTTAAATATAGAATATTATAATTTGAATTGCGTTGGAGCAAAAAGCGTTGTCTTTAACGGTCACGAAATTTTATCGTGGTAGTTTTGTTTTGTTTGCGAAGGCATTTTTAATTTGAGGCATCTAGGATTACACCAAACCTAGTTTTTATCGATTAGTTATCTTATTTGTTTATTTATTTTTTTTTTAATATTATTATTTTCCCCGTGTTTTTAATGCATGTTTGAGAATTTGCGGCATGTTTTTATTTCATTACTTCAGTTTCAAAAAATAAATAAATAAATAAATAAATTTACAAAACTACTGTTTGACCACGGATTGTATGTAATTCGGCAATCTGCCATGTAAAGACGATTCCATCTGAATGAATTTAGCAGGGGAGCGGGGAAAACAATGATGGGATTTTGAGTCTCGCGTTTTATAATGCCACTAGTGCCTTATTCATTTATTTCATTCTCAAAAATAAAATACGAGGAAACAAAAATAGTGACCATGGAAACAACAAACAGAAAATAAAGTGTTTTCATTTCGTTCAGGAACGTAAAAGCAAAATGGTAAGCTGAAAACTTTGTTGTGAATAAATAAATCAATTAATTTTGCCGTGAGAATATAGATCGAATATACTTTAGATTTAAAAAATGTTGCTGTGAGCAAATTTTCATTTTTACAAAACTAAAGCTAAATAATAGAGAGGCAAAAGTGCACATCTGAAACAAACCAGCTAACATCCCTATAAAGTAATAGATACGTCCATTCCCGCCTATAAATCGGATATTAGCCTTTCCATGAAAACGATGGTCAGACAGTAACTCGATGAACGAAATAAATTGAGAGGGTTAAAGAGAAATTAAATTAGACTCTAATATAACTGTCAATAATTCGATACAGCTGTTACATTTTTCAATGTTTGGACATATTCCTTGACAGTTTTTAAAGAAGTGAAAAGCACGAAAACGATGAAAACCAATAATAATTACCAAGGGTGAAATGGAAGATGGTAAGGAAATAAGGGATATGTGTACTTTGATTTTTGACATTTTGAACTTTAAAAAAAGTTTCAAAAACATTATTTACAAGCAAAACATTTAACAATTGCTCCACCCCCCCCCCTCCCTTCCCTATTTACCACAATGATAAATTTCACTTGAAACCAAGGGCGGACAGTCCTCTCATGCAGTAATGCTGGAGAAAAAAGAACTCTCTGGATAGTAGTGAAAAAATTCTCTTGAAAACAAATGCTTGGGGGGACTTACCGCACGAAAAGATGGTTTGAAAGCAATTTACATTTGCATTGTTTTTACAGTAGAAAACGAAATATTTCACGGATCGGCTCCCCCTCCACAATTACAACACCACGGGGGGGGGGGACGCACCTCTTTTCATGAAGTAAGTAAATGCCAATGTAGGCGGAATTTTTTTGGGCCAAAGAAAGTTAATTCATACCAGCTTTTCTCAACCCGTGATCCGGCGGACCGATACTGCTCCGCAGAACAAAATTTTGGGTTTTGGGTTTTTTGAATTCTTGGTTTAAACCAGAGGTTCCCAACCGGTGGTTCGAGAACCCCCAGGGGTTCGTGAGGTGCAGGAAGGGGGTTCGCGAAAATTTCGGTGCAATGGCGGATTTTTCCTAGTTTGGTAAAAAATTATAAAATATTCAATTTGCACACATAGTTACTAATTTTTTTTTTTTTAATTTGAAAACGCGCCATACTCTTGTATTAAGCTCAAAAAAAAAAAAAAAAAAAATCTTTCAGCGGTTTTATAATCTTGGTTAAAAAGAAATTTTCTCATTTTTTTTTTTTGGATAGACAACAAAAAGAGATCCTTCCTTCTTTATTGCGAGGCGCCATGCAGAAACGTTGTATTAAGCTGTGGCGGGGATCACGATGACCTTAAAAAGGCGCCATCGCGTGGAGTCAATCAAACAATATACATAATATACATACGTCGAAAAAAAATAAAGAATTCTCAAACAATGCATCATAGGGGTATTATTTCTAATCTGGTTGAAATATAACTCGGGAATTTCCGTCGAATTCAGTCATCGAATAGCAGACATGACAGCAAAAGGCTCCAAACTTAAAATTTATTACTGGATTTTACCCATCTGTTTGTTTTTAAAAATATATAACATCAGCATGCTCATAGTTCTGGGGAAATAGTTGTTAACAGACGTATTTAGAGATACTTTAGAGATGCTTGAAAACAAGTGATTTTGTTTGCAATTGGTTTTGCTACGTGAACTTGCTACTCTGTGAAGTTATAATCGTGTTGGTAATTTTTATGATTTAATAACTTTCTGCTGTTATGGATCGATGGTTGAAAACTGGTAGTTTGGTTGAGCGACAAATGGACAAGCAGTCAATCGATCAACCCTCAACATCAGCAGTAACTTTCGAATCAACACAGGATATTGAAATAGATAGCTGTAATGAACTGCCGCCTCCCCCGACTAAACAGAAAATTGAACTACGAGAGAAAAAAGGGAAAAAGCGAAAATATGACAGTGACTATTTACAAATGGGCTTTTATTTTACTGGAGAAGAGTCTGAACCTAGACCGCTTTGTCTTCTCTGCAACGAAGTTCTAGTGAACAGCAGTTTGAAACCGTCACTTCTGAGAAGACACCTCAAAACAAAGCATCCGACACACAAGGACAAGCCTATCGAATATTTTAAAAGAAAATTGGAATATAATAAAAAGTGTAGCGTCTCTACGTTCCTGTTAGAATCCAACGAAGATAGTAAAATGGCCCTTGAAGCTTCATATCGAGTCAGTTATAGAATTGCAAGATCTGGACAGCCACATACAATTGCAGAAAATTTAATTGGACCGTGTGCTAAAGATATTGCTAAGTGTATGCTGGGAGAAAAGTCAGCAAAAAAAATTGACCTGGTTCCACTATCAAACCACACAGTATCACGCAGAATTACTGATTTGGAAAGTAATGCGGAGAAAGAACTTGTGAATAGAATAAAAGAGAATAATTTTGCGATCCAGCTTGATGAGTCGACTGATGTAGCAAACGCTGCAATATTACTTGTCTATGTTAGGTATATTTTTAACGATACAATTAAGGAAGATGTACTATTTGCAAAACCTTTGAAAACCAACACAACTGGAGAAGCAATTTTCGAACTGGTCAAGAGTTACTTTGAAGAAAATGGAATAGATTGGTCTTTGTGTGTGGGTGCGTGCACAGATGGTGCAAAATCAATGACAGGAAAATTTGTTGGCTTTGTGGTGCGAGTAAAGAAGATCAACGAGAAAATTGAATGGACTCATTGCTGCATTCATAGACAAGCATTAGCATGTAAGCGTATTCCCGCAGAATTATCCGCTACTTTGAATGATGCGGTAAAAATTGTAAATTTCATAAAATCACGTGCCACAAACTGCCGTCTATTTCACGCGCTTTGTGAGGAATTGGGAACCCTTCATGTTACTTTACTTCACACAGAAGTTAGGTGGCTTTCCCGTGGCAAAATTTTGACACGCTTATTTGAATTGAAGTCAGAAGTCTAAGCATTTTTTGTTGATCATCCATTTCACTTGTCCACTTGCATATTCGATCCTCTTTGGATGCAAATGCTTTCATATTTAGCTGACATATTTTCAAAATTAAATGAATTAAATCTATCCTTGCAAGGTGCAGTTGTTAATATTTTCGTTGTATATGATAAAATTAAAGTTATGGTAAAAAAAATTGAATTTCAGGATCCAATGCCTGGAAATGGGTGAGTTTTCTTGTTTCACTTCTCTTAGTAGTTTTTTATCAGAAAACTCAATGAAACTTGATGAAAGCGTTAAAAGAAATGTATGTGAACATCTGCAACATCTTGAACTAACTTTTGACGAGTATTTTCCTAATAGACGTAACGTCCATCTCTCAAACAACTGGATACGCAATCCTTTTGAAGGAAATCCATGCTTAGAGAACACCCTGACATTACCTGAAAAGGAAATGCTCATCGAGTTATCCTGTGATAATTCATTGAAAACTACCTTTAAAGAGCTCTCGTTAATTGACTTCTGGCTCAGTGTAAGAAATGACTATACCGTTTTGTCCAAAAAAGCAATTCGAATTTTATTACCATTTTGTACAACATATCTGTGCGAGAAAGGATTTTCCTCCTATACTTATCTCAAAGATAAATACCGAAGCAGATTGAATGCAGAGCCTGATTTAAGACTCAAACTGTCAGACATTGAACCAAACTTTCAGTTTCTTTGTTCCGTCAAACAGCCACAAATATCGCATTAAGGATTTTTTCCCCCAATTTAAAGTATGCTTAAAAAAAATAGTTGGTTTATAAAACTTCTTGTTTATAATTTTTCTTGTAGATGTAGTTTTAACTTTTTATTAATGTTTGCACTTAATGATATTTTACAATTATATTTTTGTTTATTGCAATCAAATGCTGCAAAAAATGGAAAGCAAACATGCTGTTTTTTTATTGTTTCTTACATGTTACTAATTTCAACATCAGGGGGTTCGCGAACTTTTTTGCCTGTTCCAAGGGGTTCGCAAAGAGAAAAAGATTGGGAACCGCTGGTTTAAACCAAGGTTTTCTTTTTTCAACCATGTGTTTCTTTTTTTTTTTTTTTTTAAACATTAAATAGTTTCCCCCCAAATGTTTTCATACATTTTACATGATTGAAAGATGTAAAATCCAATTAATGCAAGGTAACCAACAAAGCTTTATAGATAAATTACATATTAATACATTTGCAATTTGCTTGCAAATGCATTGCTGATTTCTTAAGATAATTGATAAATCATGTATCATTTAAGCAATCATTCTGCAAGAAATTAATTTTCTTCTCCACTCACTCAAGATAACTTGTGTTCTCCAGTGGATCCCCGCTCATGTCGAAATCGGGGCTTTGGATCTACGATCAGCTTTTCAGCAAGGCAACAATCCCCGACCTTCTCTGCCCAAGAAACCTCTCTTCTACAATAGCTAGGCTACGCACTGGACATTTCAAGGACATGAAGATATTACCAACTAATAATAAATCCTATCCCATCTGCAAGCACTGTCCCCATTTACAACTCACCCCGGATCATGTTTTTAATTGTCGGGCCATTATTCGCCCCCTCCTCCAACTTGGAGCACCACCAATTGAAATCCTGTACAGCCATATGGCCCCAGAATTAGCGGATCTTGTTATCAAGACTTTTGGAGGCATTTAAACCTTTCGCACTCTGCACGACATTCGACACGACAACAACAACAACGGGGCCTCTCTATGTAATTTCTTTAATCTATGGTTAGGACGGAAAATAGCAAATTTCATGTAATTTCTGCATTAAGTGTTTAAATACAGCGGTTCCCAAAAGTGTACGTACATTTTGAAATTTTTTAGTAAAACCAAAATAACGTGAAACTGAATTCGAATATCAAGTCTAATATTTTTCCACATCATTTCTATGTCATTTTAATTAAAACCTGTAGTTTTTTCAAAATATTGACGGATCTTTTTGAAATGGGTCAAAAAACGAAGAGACAGAGAAATAATACGCCACAAAATTCATCGCACACTCAAATATTTTCGAATAAATTCATGATTAAAATTATCATATGTCGTTTTTTTATTATTTTTGCATTGTGTTGACCCTTAAAAATCATTTGGCTTTAATTTTTGGTTTATTTATTCCTTAATATTGTGCTTATTACTTTAAAATGACTGGTATTCGTAAAAAACCAGTAACACCATTCGAAATTTGATTTTTTTTCTTCACAGTAGCGGTGAATTGATTTGAAATGTCTCTAAATTAGTTAATTTATTCCATTCTGCACTAAAGTGCTTGACAAAATGCTTCAAAGAAAAGAATCGAACCGAAAACAAGGTACGAAAAGGTCAACCGGCAAAGTTGACAAAACGTGATCTGAGATTTACAGTTAAAAAGTTATGAAAAATACACATTTGATTGCTGTAAAAGGTTCTGCACACTTAAATGAAAATTTTTGCATTTAATTTTCACCTAAAATTGTTCGCCAAGTTCTCTGATTAGCTGGATTAAATGGGACCTCTTCCCACAGAAATTTTCTTGACCATGCGGAAAACAGAAAGTTTACGCTTTTCGCCGCAAAATGAACGATAAATAAGCTCAAAACGTTTTGGAATTACGTCTTACTTACAGATAAAAATGAATTCAACATTTTTGGTTAAACTAGCTGCGTCGCCCGGCTTTGCACGGTCCACCTCAAAAATAAAAGTTATGTCAAGTGACGCGAGTTCAACACTCAGGCTTGAACCAAAAAAAAAAAAAAAAAGTCAGTGTAGTTTTGCGGCAGATTGCGGAAAACCCCCCAAAAAAGTAAACAATTTAAATCCCCTGATTACAGGAAAAGCCTCAAAACAAAAACAAGAATTTTACCTGTTCATATTCGAGAAAAAGAAATGGCAACAGATCTTTCATCTCAATGATTTTCTTCACGCTGTAAATTTTAATAAAAGCGTTCATCCGGAAAGTTGAGTTGAAGCACTGAATAATAATTTGAATGGAGGAAAGCCTTCGAAAAATATGGATTTTATTTTGAAATCTAAGAGTCATAATTAATAATTTTTAATTGATATCTCCGCTAATTATTATCGGAGGATTATGTTAAATAGCCTAACATGAAGACGGGAAGATGACGAATCCATCGATACCTGGTTCGATGGTCAGTTCACTGTCGTTCGGGAGAAGAAGCTTGGACATAGATAGATAGATAGATAGATACTCAGATTTTATATGTATAAGATTGTTGTATAACTGTAAATAAAAGAAAACAATTAGGAACTTAATCTTAAGAACTTAGCTGGACCAGTTAATCAGGACGATGATGGTGTTCTTGTGTGAGGGTGCATTTCAGCATCAGGACTTGGTAGTTTGGAGTTTTTCGATGAAATAATGAATTATGCTGTTCATATAAATATTTTAAGAACCAATTTCAAACTCTTAATCAAAAATTTGTTTATCGGAAACAACTTATAGTTATTATTCATTAAGAAGCACACGGTTTTTTAATGTTTGCGTCTAGTGCCTCAAAAACTGTCCTAAAATTTAGAAAATACCCCTTCAATCTCCAGATTCGAACTTAATGTAACAGATTTAGAGATATCTGGAGGCTAGATTACGAAAATACGACTTTGAAAAAAAAAAAAAAAAAAAAAACAAGAAACAACAAGACTCGAAGTGTGTTTGAATATTACTCAGAAATTACGCAAAAAAAAAAAAAAAAAAAGAAAGAAAAAAGAATGAAATCTGTTCCCAGACGTTTAAAAGATGTTGTTGATACTGCATGATATTCTACTGAATAATAACTTAATAAAAAGTTAGAATATTCAATAATATATAGACGTTTTTTAAAGTGTACGAAGACTTTTGTAAGATAAAATTTCCGGCAATATTTGGTTTTTGATTTTTAAAAAAATAAGTTATATTTGTTAATTAGTTATATTTGTTAGTTACATTAATTAATATTTGTTAAAAAAATTTCATGTAGTTTTGTTGAAAATTGATCATACATCTTATAATTAAATACCTATTCCGAAATACAAATTCTAACCAATGGATAGGGTCCTATTTCATTGAAAGAGGTAGGTGTACGAACACTTTTGGGAGCCACTGTATAAAACCCATTGTTACAAATTTTGTTGCCTTGCAATAGTAATGTTAAAAGCAATCATAATGAACATTTTGAATCAAGGCTTCTCTGAAGCAAGGATGAAATTAACAAACATAAATCCTAGAGAGGAACAAGGATTAAATTTTAGTGCCAACTGCTTTAAGTTTTAGACACGCATATAGGTTTTTCCCTTTTAGTGCCGAGCATTTGTATGGAAAAAATAAGGTGAAGTTTCGTGATGGTAAAATTATTTCTATTTCTGAAATACATTTACTCTAAAAAGAATAAAATAACAAAATTTTGAAAAAAAATATTAAGCAATTTTTATAACGCACTCAAAAGGACAAAATAACCTTTCTGGGTCAGAAAGGACAATTTAAGCATTCTGTAGTTTTCGAAAATTCCAAGAAAATGACACCACAAACGAAGAAAAGTGCGGTTCTAGTCATTTCAAACCAACTTTCCGAATAAAAAAATATGCATGTTTGAACACTCAAAGTTATGATTGAAAGCTAGATTGATAAGAGAGAAATTCTCTTCGTGACTTGAGCCGTACTTTTTTCTTCGTTTGTGGTGTCATTTTCTTGGAATTTTCGAAACCTACATGAATGCTTAAATTGTCCTTTCAGACCCAGAAAGATTATTTTGTTCTTTTGAGTGCGTTATGACAAGTGCTTAGTATTTTTTCCAAAATTTTGTTATTTAAAGTACGTTTTGGTTGGTCTAGTTCTGTTCGTTTATAGAGTAAACATTGATGCAGATGTAGGAAATATTAGAAATAAATTCTTAGTTTGTGTTATTCAGTTTTCCATGCATAAAAATAACAAACAACTCACATACTGAACTTTCCACGCAATCAATTTACTGCATTAACCCTCTTTAGCCATAGGTCGAAAGAGATCTGGAGCAAAAAATGTCGCTTTTTCCAATGGTGTCAAAAAAAAAAAAAACTGTGGGACAAGTCCTTCACTTTTTATTGATAGATTCACTGAACAAAGTAGTGCCTAAATTTCAGCTAAGCTTAAAAAAGTTCGAGCTAAAAACGCAAATTACTCCCGCCGTAATTAAGTTAGAGCATTGAAACAAATTTTTTAGAACGCGAAAAAAGTCTACGCTTTTCAACAATGCATAATATTAATATGTGCCAGTAATTTTTCACTCCCATATTCGGGAATTTATGTAAAATTTGGGCCTAAATTGAAATACAAAAATAACTATTTATCGGATTTTTTTCGAATTATAGCCTATGTCACTCAATAAGAAAGCACCTTTCATATAGTGAAGGAATTTTTCAAATCGGTGCAGTGGTTCCGGAGATGACCTCGACAGTGGCGCACACAGGAATTTTGCAAGGGGAGGGTCCAAGATCGAAAGCCTCATTCTCATATGATAACCCCAATACGCCGTCAAACATATTGGCTAGTTTTTTTTATTCTCGAGAACGAAATGCAGTAAAAATAAACTTTTGAACAAATAATTAGCATTATTGAATGAAATGTACTTAAATAAATTACAAGAAGACAAAATAATATACGCAATAACTTTTCTCATAATTAAAAAAATGGATTCAAGAAATCAAATTCATCGTTGCAGAAGCACCATATGATTATAGAAGTTCATAGAATCTCATTTGATGTAATCTGTAATTACAAAACTAAAAACATGTTTTTTTAGTGTATTCAATTTATAATCACCATTCTGCTTATTATAGGCAATTCGTTATAGGAAAAGTGCACAATATTTTTAAAAATCTTTTATCATGAGGATTTTTTTTTCACTTATTAGAACTGAGACTTTGAGTATGACCTTTGGGAGGGGTCCGGACCCCTGGACCCCTCCCTTGTGTGCGCCACTGGACCTCGAGCATATAAACACACAAAAATCCGCCCTCTCTCTTTATAATATTAGTATAGATTTCCTTTCACTGCACTAGGCCTGCCTCACGAGGCATCTTTAACCAGTTATATAAGGCGGTGGGCTAACTAGGAAAATCATTAAATTATTTCTATGCTTGACACGTACGCAAAACCAGTTTTCCAACGAAGTAAAGCTTTTTCCGAGGATTTTCAACTTTCAGAACATTAATGCTAAACTTGAGGAAACTGTCCCAACGCAGTCAGTCTCAACACAAATGATAATGAGTTAATTCAATTTGCCTGACTAATCGAATTTCAACTGCCTCCGGAATGGGGAAATTCTTTACGAGGCTTATAACGTAAATTACCATCTTGTGGTTTTTCTCGGATTAAAAAAAGAATGTCCTTCAGGAGCAAAAATAAGAATGGCGTGCCCACCAAGTCGAATATCTGCTCAGCATTTGTTTTCGATGCACTCGGCCTTTTCATTTGTTAGGTTTGAGAGTTTGCGGTTTGGCCGGGAGTCTGATTTTCTTCGTTGCTGGGGTGACGCTGATTCATCTTTGTTTCATTTTCGCTCTTTTATTCTGTAGTGCCAAACATGACGCTATCTGTCACAATAAATACTGCTGAAAAATCAGTTTTTTTTTAAATCTATTTTCAATTACAAAAATTTGCACTAAGACTCAGAACTACGTTAATACCACTGAATAAAATCACTCAAAAGGCATGACAGTAAACCTGTCATTTGGGCTGTCAGGGGGAGTTAATTGACCCCCCCCCTGGATTCTAAAAGCATAATGTGATGATTAATGCAATCAAAATGTGATGATTAATGCAATCAAAATGTGATCATTAATGGGATCAAAAAGCATAATGTGTGCATTTTGCATGTATTTTGATCTTCTTTTCCCAATAAAATGCATTGAATTTTTACCCTTTGCCCCCCACTACCGGTGGAATTTTGATGATGGGCCTGCATGACACCCCCTGCCCCACTTTTCCCACTCTCCCCGGGGGGGGGGGGAATTTGGCCATGCCGCAACGAAAACAACGATGACGACGAACTCGGTTCAGTTTCAAGAGCTGTGAGCTGCAAAAGCTATCCTTTTTGTTTGCGCAGTTTTTCAAATAGATACTTTGAGTTTTAAAAAAATATATAATATACTTTGGGTACTCTCTGTCTCTCTTGCTAAGGCGATACACTTACAGGTAGGGAATGATGGAATACTCGATTAGTGGAGTGGCGTAGGAAAGGGGACTGGTAGTGGTACCCTGGTCCCGACCTCTCCCTTGAAGCTCAAAATTAAGCTCTTTGTATGAAAGAAGAGAGCAACTTTGAATTTTATTGCTGTTTTTCATCATCTTACCAGTTTTATGCATGTATGACTGAGAATGTAAAATTAAAATTAAGTTACGTGAGCCTTTATTTACAATTCTAAATATCAGAGTTACCATTTTTAAGCTCGAACCCCCCCCCCCCCCCCATGAAGAATTTCATACAACGCCACTGGGGAGGTATATTATTGAGCGTATTTTGTCATTCCTAGATAGCGGATATTTTTTTTTTTTTTTTTGAAAGGCGCGTATCTTGACGGGAAAAATGACTTGAAATTGCCAGAAAGGAATTCAAATTCATTTTTGCTTTTAAGTTTTTGATAGAATACAATATTTAAAAGAAACACTATTGAAAGGATAATTTGTAGTTCTTTTTATTATCAACAACATATTTTTCCTTACTTTCTGCGGCTTTTACAGAATTTTTGAACAACAGAATAATATTTCGCTTTTGCTACTGAGCGAATAGTTGTTGTAAAAAATTGTTTTAAAAAATTAGATGTGGAACCCACATCACTTCCTTTTACGTTATTAAAATTGATTGTATTCAATAATTGAAACGAACGGATGCAAATTCTCAGTTACGAAGATTAGAAGCAATACTTCTTAAATAAATCGCTTTTCAGTTTCCTCAGGCCCGACCTAGGCGGCCGCCTAGGGAAGCAGATTTTGGGGGCGCCAAATTTTGAAATTGAAACTTTTTTTTAAAGTATGAATATCTGTTTCACGCCAAAAGATTCACTGTTTCAATGCTGAAAAAATAATAATGATACCAATAATTTAAAGTGTGTATCAGTGCTTGGATATGCAAAACCTAATTTGGAAATTGACTAGAAACTCACTTTAATTTTAAGCACTTTGCTATTATTTTTATTTTATCATTTTCTTATTATTTTATATTATTATTATTCAATGAAGGGAGGGGGCGGCACTTGTCAATATCGCCTAGGGCGGCGGAACTACTACGGCCAGCCCTGAGTTTCCTACACTGGTAAACATAGAGAATGATATCTTCAAATGCAAAGAAACTTAATGCTTTTATTATCGTCTTTGATCTAAAATTGTATACTAAAAACTGTTTGAAACGAGTATAAAGAATAGAATACAACATGGTAGTTTGCCTTTGTCTTACACCTTAGAGTGAGCAAGAAAACACTTCACTTTACCTAGTTTTTCGCTTACCGAAAATGCAAAAAAATTGTTTTACTAAGATTTGTTACTTCTGATTGCAATACTTTTCCTTCACTATATAAAAGTAAGTAATTATAATAATAAAAACTATTATCAGAGGGGTAGTACATACTACCGTTTTGAGGGGGGTCATGCTGAAGAATGAGCCAAACCCGTGAACGAACCTACGGCTTTGGGGCACAACGAAAAATTTCTGAAATTGTTCGAGTGTCAATAAAAAGCAGCAAATCGGCCAGGGAATAAGGCATTTAGTACAGCATAAACGTAATTCATTTCAAAAGCAACAAAAAGAAGTAATATTTCAAATATGTACTTTTAAAAATAATTATTTAGTAAGGCTACTGAAATTGCTTACATTTTATTCATAAAGTGTTTTGAACGCAATGTGAATGGACGGATACGATCGGACGGAGTCATGACCCCCATGACCTTCCCCTTGTATCCCCCACTGATAATCTATATATATATATAAATGAATGTTTGTCTGTATGTCATCCATGAACTCAAAAACTACCCGGCAGATTTAAACCGGGATCTGAAGGGGGTTGAGCATGCATGGAAAGGCTGACGCAATATTATTTTTGATTATTGTTACAGGCACGATAGTGATTATGAAACCACATTTCGTCGCCCCCCGGGGTGGTCGACAACCCCGGGGGAGGGGGGAAAGCAGTGGGGAGAGCCGTTTACTAAAATACTCATAACTCGCGAACTATTTGAGATAAAACACTGACAAAAGTGGCAATCGACGCAACAAAACAAGGGCTTCATAAAAGCTAAATATGACTATGATCATATCTTTGTTAGTTTCTGAGTAAAATTCTATTTTTCACAAACAAGAAAAATTTTGAATATAATACGCATTTTTTTTTTCAAATTATCAAAATTATTTAACTGTTTAGGGAACCAATAAAATCTGAAATATTATTATCCAGTTTGTTGAAAATTACTTAATTTATTATCAAAGCGTTGAAAAGTGAAATAAAAGCAAGCTCAAAAAGCATTTGAGGTAATTCACAAAAAAAAAAAAAAAAGTTTGCGGAATGTACCTTGAAGACTCTACATAAACCAAAGAAAATTTTGTGGCTCTCCTGTTTTGGCGGTTTTATTTCGTAATATTATGAAAACAATGTCCCAGTTAAGTATTTACTTAATTATTTAACCTTTAACGCATTATAGCTGCTTAGTATAGGTCACAATGGGCACTTTTAAAAAATTAAAACATGTAAGTTTGCAAGTACGAAGTAATTACGGAAAGGATAAACTATCAGGATAACCCTTTCTGCTGATTTTACACCTGAGTTATAAAACATAGTGAGCGAGGCTAGTGCCACATAAGCAGCATCAAAATTTCAGTAGAACGTTAAAGAAAATGTGAATAGTCTGTCTATAATAATAATCCAGAGAAGTCCTGCAATGGCAATGTCTTCAATAGCGACAGCAAAAGAAAACCAAAAAAACATTTAACCTGGGAAATGTTAGCTCAAAAGTGATGTTAGTACATCTAAAAATCATTCCCATACAATAAGCCCAATGCTAGGTTAGGTTCATCAGAATGGTTCACTGAAGCAAAGGGAGAGGTCCGATTTCGTGAATGTAATTGAAAATGATGCTTCTTGCAGCAAAACTCTAGAAGAAACACCCTATTTTAGTTCAAGTTATCGATGAAATGACTCTGGTCCATAATGTCCCATACACTGCTTTCAAATGCAGCAAAGATTTTGAAGGTCTCCAAATAAAAAATAATAAAATTTTCTCTCCAAAAGCCAAACAACACGAGTGGACCTTAAACACGATCGGTACATCTCACTGTCGTTTTCATAACTTGAAAACCAGAAGTTCAGGAAAGTCTCCTTCGCTTATAAAAAAAAATCACTACGTACCAAACCAGTGGTTTCGTGTCATAGCCACATTCCTGAAAATAAAAAGAAACCTTTAAAAGTACATTTCAGAGTATGTAATATGTAACATATCCGTTCCTGCATCCAATCAGCTTTTGGTGTCTGGTAACTCTGAAAACGAAAATGAATATTATTTAAAATCTGAGAGCCAAGTAATAAATTTCTCTGAAATGCCTGAGTCCAACTAGGATGAAGCATGCAACAGACTCTATCTTCCTGCATATGATTCAGTGCAGAATAGGGGAAAAAGTAACTAATAGTTTATAGATCAGAAACTAATGAATTCTTATTGGCAATCTTTGTTAAAGGACAGAGGTTGCCATTTTATGTGCTGGTGTTGTGGAAAGGAAAAGAGCTTTAGGATGGCATCCATCTTCAGGAGCACTTACGGAAAAAAACATCTAAAATTTTACAAGCTTTTGATACATTTTCCGACTGCGATTCAACAAGTAAAATAGGAACAAAAAAGTATGCTTTCTCTTTACCAAAAAAGTCGGAAACTTTTTTGTACACTAGAGTTATCATTAAAACAATATCTGAGTGCTTCAGAATTTTAACTGTTAAAAGCTGTATTATTTAAAAAAAAAAAATGTCAAGAAAATAGGTATTTCTTGCGAATGCAACCATTACACAATAATTTCTTGTCATTTCCATCAGAAATAAATATAATATCAGCTCTCTACCATGCTCCTGCAATTCTTTCCAACATGTGCTAAGAAGTATTCCTCAACTGTACTACTGAATCAATTCCCCTGTACCTTAGCAGTGCCTTTAGATGTAACCAAGTTTGGGTTTCACTTGAATGAAAATAAAACAATAAAGCCCCACACCTTATGATGCAGCCAGTGTTACCAAAGAGTTTAATTCCACCCTGCGCAGGCAAGAACTGTAAATAGGCTTGTAAATGTTTATTAATAATTCATCTTGCTGTAAATACTGTGCTATTAAGACTAAAGCAAAAACCCATAAACTACAAAATACTCGGAAGAGAACGATTCACAGAACAATTACAAGTCAACAAAAAAGAGTATAATCCAGCTTTCAGAATTTCGGATATATTAATGCTTTATGTATGCATATTGATATTCTGCAATTATTTTTTAATACGCATTATTTTACTAATTTTATTTAATTAGTTTTTTTAGAACTCTAGTGTATAATTTTATATTTATATTCGTTTTCATAAAAGCTCAAAGATGCTTCTCATTTTTTATATTTATTTAGAACATAATATTATTTCTTGTATCATTGTTCTTTGTTGGGCAAATTATAAAAAAAACAATATCCGCAAAACAATACCCACAATATTCTTTTGTGCAAATTGAAAATATAAATTAATAGAAATAAATAAAAATTATATCTGAATTGAAACTACTGTGGGCCTGGTTCCCTAGTTCCTCTCAAATTTAAAGCAGTATATAACAAAATTAAAGCCATAATTTAATACATTGCAATTAGAATAAGTTTGTAAACTGAAGAATGAACAGTTCGTCATAAGGATAATAAGGCTATTTTTTTCTCCTTAGCATACTGCCGTTTTATTCAATGCGTTAACTTAGGTAGTGCTTGCATTTTCTATTTCGATTTTTAACGCTCACGTTGGTAATAATTAAGTAGTTTTAAACAAATTGAATGATGAAGTTTCAGATTTTATTGATTTCCTAAACGGTTAAATAATTTTTAAAAAGAACTCATCTTTGGAAAAAAAGCTTTTCGTATTTTATTCAAAATTTTTGCATGGCTGTTAAGAAAAGGAATTTTACTCATAAACCAACAAAGATAGAACTATTATCATACATAGTTTTTACAAGCCCTTGTTCTGTTACATCTTTTGCCACATTTTTAGTGCTTTACCTCCTACGGTTCGCGAGTTATGAGTGTTTTAGTAAACGGCGTCCCCCTACTGCTTTCCCCCTCCCCCGGGGATGTCGACCACCGAGGGGGGGGGAGACGACATGTGTTTTCATAATCACTATAGTGCCTGTAACAATAATCAAAAATAATTTTGCGTCAGGTCTTCCATGCATGCTCAAAACCCCCCTTCAAATCCTGAACTATACTACGAATAGTGTTCGAGCTTGCTACTGTCATTTTGTTTTTCAACGCGTTAACAGTACTTAAATAGTTTTAACAAATTGAATCATGATATTTAGGACTTTATTTGAAAAAAAAAAATCAAACAATTTTGATTTGGAATTTATTTTGGTCAAAAAAATTTGTTTTGCGCATTTTATTCAAAAATTTTGCTTGTTTGCGAAAAATGGAATTTTACTCAGAAACCAACAAAGATAGCTCCATAATCATATTTAACTTTTATAAAGCCCTTGTGTTGCGTCGATTGCCACTTTTTTCAGCGTTTTATCTCAAATAGTTCGCAATTATGAGTATTTTAATAAACGACTCCCCCACTGCTTTCCCCCCTCCCCCGGGGTTGTCGATCACCCAGGGGGACGACGACATGTGGTTTCATAATCACCATCGTGCCTGTAACAATAATCAGAAATAATATTGCGTCAGCCTTTCCATGTATGCTCAACCCCCTTCAGATCCTGGACTAATTTGGCTGAAACTTACACCGTTTGTTATTTTTGGTACTGGGAATGTTTATAGACCAGTTCGAAAAAAATCCGATCGATAGTTCCTTTTTTATTCCAATTTAAGTCACAATCCATTGGATAAATACGAATAAAATTATCGGCTGCAGAAATTAATTCGCGTGAAAGATCTCATTGATAAGGAACGAAGTTAGCTGTTGCCATTTTTCTTGAGTTTGAACAAATAAATTCTTTCTTTATTGTTTTATGGCTTTTCATGCAACGGGGGATTTTCTATTTGATATTTTTAGCGATTGATTGATCTTGCAAACTGCGTAAGTACAAAATTTGAGTATAGTCACGGCTTCACTTGATACCTGGACCGATTATTATGAAAATTGCTATATATATGTATTTTTCCACAGAGAAGGTGCATAATATGCTCATTGAAGCCACTCGCCACCAGGTGGCACTGCAGAGTAGCAACTTCTGCCCCGTTCAACCGATTGTCATGAAAATCAGTATAATGATGCAATTTTTTGTTGGCGTAGCAACGCGCGTCGGGTACAGCTAGTAATTACAATAAATGTACTGCAATGTGAACAAATCAAGTGTTTCTTAACGTTACTATTAAACCTTCAAAAATATCTTCCTAAAATATCATTTACTAGTGGTACCCGCACGGCATTGCCCGCAGTAGAAAATTAAAAAGATCTTTTTGTTCGCCAGTGTATTTACAAATAATGTAGGGAGATTTTCTCGCAATTGCCCAGGTTACGTAAATCGCCCAGGTTACGGTTCCACGGTAATTTACTCGTCCATCTTATGATAATTTTGCCCGGGAAAATGCGCTTAAAATTGGAATAGAAAAAGAACAAAATCGAATTTTCGAAAAATCGCTTCGAGGTACACACCCCCATGCTACAAACTAATTCTGTGCCAAATTTCATGAAAATCGGTCCAACGGTCTAGGCGCTATGCGCGTCACAGAGATCCAGACTTTTAGCTTTATTATTACAGTAGAGCCTCTCTCAATAAGGGACACTAAGTGGACGGGGCAACTTGTCCTTTAAATAGGGGTGTCCCTTCTTCGGAGGTAGATGAATTCATGCATGTTGCTTAAACTCAGTGTGATTTCATAACAAACATAAACTCATAACATTTGAGATAAATTATTGTAAATGTTTCATAAAAAATATATGCTAAACAAAAGTATTCAAACTGGAGAAAAAAGATTGGTAAAATTGTGTCAAAAATTTTGTAGTAACAAAGTTTTGTAACTGATTTTCATTAATTACAATTCTGAGTTAACATGGATTTTTTTGATGTCATGTAATTCATAATGCAAAAAACAATGTAAACATATTTTAAGTTTTGTATACGAAGCTTGTCATCGGCGGCACACTATATATCGGGGCTGAGCCCATTTGAAAAAATTCGTGGGAAGGAAAAGCATGAATGTATCAAGCAAGAATTTTATTATCTCAGCAAGAATTCTAGGTTTACTTACATGTTAATACCAAGACAAACCTTTACTGGTTAATTTTGGGACAAAAATGAAACTTTGAATTCCAACAAATTCGATTACATTTATACGTTTTTTTTGAGCAATCACGATTGCTTATTGTTCTCACTTGACTGTTTTTGACGTTCCTTTGATTTTTCCCACCGCCACCCTCCGCACCATCACCGTCGACCGGCTCCTCACGATGCTGCTCCTATAGCGAAAGCCGTCTCCAGGTTGCATTCATGTCCTACACACACGTGCATACATACACAACAACACACACGCACGCATACACACAAACACATGCACACACATACATACAGACACCCACACATACACACACACATACAAACACATAAACACATTCATGCCCGCACACAGACACAAACACATATGCCTACACACATACACATACCCCCCCACACACACGCACACACACATACACACAACTACCCACACATTCATGCCCGCACACAGACACAAACACATATGCCTACACACATACACATACCCCCCCCCCCACAGACACGCACACATTTATACACACAACTACCCACACACTTATGCCAGCACACAGACACAAACACACATGCCTACACACACATACACATAACCCCTACACACAAACACATACCCCCACACACAAACACACACGCCTACATACACACACTCGTGATTGCGAAAAACATAATTTGAATTCAAGATGTCAAAATTCAATATTTTTTTTTTTTTTTTTTGTAATTTTTCTCTGTGATTGTCCCTTAAATAGAGTGTCCCTTAATGAGAGGCAAATACATAGAGGTCCCTATTCAAAGGAACTGGGACCAGAAAAAATGTCCCTTAAAAAGAGGTGTCCCTTAGAGGAGGTACTACTGTAGTAAAGATGAAGGAAAAAAAAACATCTGTATACACGCCAGAGAGAAAAACCACATTTTGATTTTATCTCCAACTGTCAACTCCCTTGACCCTTCTACCTTGGATATCTTAAACCCAAAGAGTTCGTGTTTGTTGCTCCTCAACTCTTTCTCTCTCGCTAATGTCCGAACAGAAAGCCAAGCACTTTTCTCCTGGAATTGGTTTCGCAATCAAATAATGGGTTCCAGCATTAACTCCTCTTCTCAAGATCACGAGACCAACGACCTGCGACCTCGAATCGCTGCAACCCTGAGCCCTCCTCGAAACAACAGAAAATTAAGCGGAAGGGTTGAGTGAATTCTGTCCTCGAACTCGACAACTCGGGTAGTTGAGTGACGCCGAGGCTATTATTCTTTTCTCTACAGCACCTGTATTGACAAAAGCAAATGTTTTGGAGTCGTCAGTTAAAAGAGTTAACTGCAACTGACACTTTTACTTCTCTGTTTTTAGGCATTTAATTTTTATTAACTTGTGAGTGTAGCAGGGGTGAATACAGACTATCATTTTAGTGGGGGCGGGGGGGGGGGGGGCATGCTGAAGAATGACTCCACCCCCTCCAATTCGAACGAACTTGAGGTTATGGATTTGAAAAATTTCTGAAACTGCTTGGGTGTCAATAAAAAGCACCAAATCTACAAGGAATAAAGCGCATAATAGGGCATAAATGTTAAAATTAATTTCATAAGCAACTAAAAGTAGTATTTCATATGAGAGTAAGAAGCAAAGGGATGTATTATCCGTTTTTCATTAAAAGGCACTTCGCCCCGCCTTCTCGTTCGCAGAGTTGCATTTTACACGGGGGTGATCGGTAAACATCTCCACGTGCTCAGTGGCGCGGCGAAGGGGGGTTTTGGGGTGAAATCACCCCTCAGAGCCATTGGTTTTAACATAAATGCTAATTCTAATGCAGTAGTTTATGCATATGAAAGGGTTGTTTAGATCAAAAAAAAAACCCCTTCAGAATGTATTTTTCATCAATAAAAACCCCATCCAGGTATTTTTCATCAAAAAACCCCTCCAAAAGCTATTTTAGATCAAAAAACCCCTCCAGTAGGTAATGGGGTGGTTTCCTCTAGTCAAAAGTACTACTTTTAGTCATTGAAATGGATAAAAGCAAAAAAATTACATGGACCCAGAAAATACTTTGATTTTCCCAACAGTTTTTGTTTAATTAATTTTTAAAAATGCCCGATTTTTCAAACAAGGCGTGGTCTTTATGACGTCACAAATGATGCTTTTTGGCGCTTCTTTGTACTGCGTTTCCACGGTATGATAATCAAGCAACGAATTAAATATTGCGCTCTACGCTTGCTATCAACCATATCGTTGCCAATGCACGTGAGTAAAGATGCGAATTAAATATTTTGTTCTGTGAATGGCATTTCATCATTTGTGATGTCACACGACAGAAGTGTAAACAATGAAAGCGCACCGATTTAAGTAATTTTTTTAAAATATTAAACTTAAATTATTTAAAAAATGGTCAGATCCTATGTTTTTAAGCATGCTCTTTCAGAAAAAAAATACTTTTAAAATTTTGGAAACGACCCCATTAAATAAAATAAGACTAAAACTTCCCTTACTCAGTGTTTTGGCATAATTTCAAAAGTGTCAAATTTTCGCTACTCATGATGGAATTTTTTTCAGTTGCACACCGTAAAAGTAGTCGATTACATGTTTATCAACTGTCATCGTTGCTGCAATCGACATTACATTTTGACAGTGTATTGTAATCGCAATCATAATCCAGGGATGCCCACCTAGAGGGAACCATTGCGCAGATTGCGCGATTGAAATTTTCAAAAGGGGAGGGGGGAGGGGGGTTGAGGGGTATTTTTCACTTTTTTGGGAGGGCTCTTGCTTTTGGGGAGGGCGATATTTAGGGGGGTGCCTTTGCTCTTAGGGGGGTGGGCACACCTGCATAATATCACATTTTTTGAACTCATAATCGTAATCGATTACATTTTGTCATAATTGACTCCTGGCCTGATGTACCCAGACATTTAAGGACTGTAATGACTGAAAACCTCTCCCCCCCCCTCCCCAAAGGCAGTAGAAAATTCTGTCATATTATGATACCCTTCCTCGGGAGTAAATTCTGGCTGCGCTCGTGCCTTGTTCGTTGCAAATTGAATCGATTATTTCAGAAAGGACTTACGCCCATTCTAGGACTTACGCTCATTCTGAAATAAGCGATTCAATTAGTACTTGATGAAAATGAAAAATTGAAATGAAAAAAATCGTGCATTTTAGCGTTAAACTCATAATTTTATAAGTGAGTAATTTTTGTAGTTGTTCTTGAAAGTCATTCTGCGTCATCTTCTTCTCAAAGTGAAAACCATTTTCCGAATTTTTCCTCAGTTCATGAAACCCATTGAAGAAAGGTAAACAAGACAACTAACTCGTTCGATGCTTATTACCTTCGGGTCTTATTTGCGAAACTCGTATATGTCGTTAACCCATTCGCCGGGGAGGGACGGAATTAATGACAATGAAAAAAAAAGTGCCTTTTATTCCAGTCGAAAAGAAAACAGCATATGAAAAAGAAATTATTTTCTCTGCGAAACCCGTTTAAATTCAGTTGTGTATCCATCCACCCGAGGTCGTGTTGGGCAACAACGATGGTAGTACGCGAGAAAGCGACGTAACCTTGAAAATGCGCGCGGCTAAAAGCAGATAATCACGTGCCTAACGATCGACGTATGTGACTCCCGCCCTCTCCCTTCTCACTCCGCGGTTTGTTCTTCCGAGAATCTCTAATGTTCGAATTCTTTTTTCGCGCTCTGTCGCGCTCGCATCAACTGCCTCCAAGCAGGGGCGCCTGATACTCCGTTTCCCAAAAGAGCGCGAGACGTGATGGAAGGGCGTACACTCACGCGATCTCTCCCCCCCCCACTGTAGTCTGGCAGAATGAGTTGGTGGGTGCTTCTGCTTTGAACAGCAACCAGGCTTGTCATTTAGGCTCCTTCCATAATCTGAAGTTTAAGGTAGTCAAAATGGGGTCGTTTCCAATATTTTAAAAGTATTTTTCTCTGAAAGAGCATGCTTAAAAACATAGGATCTGAATCTTTTTAACCGACTTCAAAAAGGAGGCGGTTATCAGTTCATACCGTATGTATGTTTTTTTTTGTTTGTCCACTCACAGCGTCCTACCTAGTGAACCGATTTTGACGATTCTTTTTTTAATGGATAGGGGATGTCTCAACTTAGGTCCCATTACTTTGTTTGACCATATTTGTTCGTTAGAAAAAAAGTTATTGGCAAAAAACAGTAAATTTCATGCAATTTCCCTATTAAATGATTAAATATAAAACCTATTGTTATAAAAGTTTGGTGCCATACAACAGTAACAGTAATAGTAATGATAATTTTGAATGAAGGCTTCTCTGAAGCAAGCATCCATTCCAGAGATGAACAAAGATAAATTTCTAGTACCAATCGCTTAAAGTTTCAGGCATGTTTATAGTTTTTTTTTCTTTTTTTTTTCCAGTATGGAGCATTTTTATGAAAAAAATAAGGTGAAGTCACGTGATGGTAATTTCATACTATTTCTGAAATACATTTACACTAAAAAGAATGAAATAAAAAAATTTTGGAAAAAAAATAGAACCGACTTCAAATTGCTCTAAAAAGGGAAAAATAATTTTATTCTTTAAACACCATCGATAGTACTTTTAAACATAATTTTTGAAGTTGGCGCAAAAACGGTAGATAAAATCATTCACAGTCATAACTCAACTACAACTATGAATTTAACCAGGCCCAGTTTCTTTACTACAACGTACATATGCATTGATAACAGCATATTTGAGTAACGATATAAATGTTTCCCTCCTAACTTTGGATGATTTTCTGAAAAATATATGAACGAAGCATGGTTGCACTGCATTTTACTTTCCGTTTTTGCGCCAACTTCAAAAATTATGTTTAAAAGTACTGTCGATGGTATTTAAAGAATAAAATTATTTTTCCCTTTTTAGAGCAATTTGAAGTCGGTTCTATTTTTTTTCCAAAATTTTTTTTTAAATAATTTATTTAAGTTTAATATTTTTAAAAAATTATTTAAATCGGTGCGTTTTCATTGTTTACTCTTCTGTCGTGTGACATCACAAATGATGAAATGCCATTCAATGTTGCCATTCACAGAACAAAATATTTAATTCGCATCTTTACTCACGTGTATTGACACGTGTTTGATAGCAAGCGTAGAGCGCAATTTTAATTCGTTGCTTGATTATCATAACGTGGAAACGTAGTAGAAAGATGCGCCAAATTGCATCATTTGTGACGTCATAAAGACCACGCCTTGTTTGAAAAATTGGACATTTAAAAAAAATTATTTTAAAAAATGTTGGGATAATAAAAGTATTTCTGGGTGAATGTATTTTTTTTTTTTTTGCTCATTTTATCCATTTTAATGACTAAAAGCAGTACTTTTGACTGAAGGAAACCACCCCATTGTTTGGTTTTATTTTACTCACAAATTATTGCCAATTTTTGTGCTTAAAAAATGAATAAATGAATGATATCAGTGATGATAATAATAAACGTTAGATGGCACCAGGCAATGCTGCAATCAGAGGGGCCGTACCCCTTACTCAAGAAAAGAAAAGAACGTGTCTCGAAAAAGCAGAGTTATTTTAACAGAAATAAATAAATAAATAAAGTTGTTTAAAAGACGCAGGTTATTGATCAGCAAATTACGTTCCCTCTTTTTACTTCCTTTTACAAAAAAGGAAGTATTTTATTCGCAAAAAAATTTTCACTCAAAAATCGGCCTTAATTTCCATTTTTCTCACCCCCGAATGAATGTTGAGTTTTTTTTTCGACCCGATCACATGTGGATATATGCGTACAGATACCCGAAATATCCATTTTGACGATAACCGAGTTAATTACAACGAATTTTCTCGTGACGTCCGTATGTGCGTATGTGTGTATGTATCTCGCATAACTCAAAAACGGGAGGTCCTAGAAAGTTGAAAATTGGTACGTGGACTCCTAGTGGAGTCTAGTTGTGCACCTTTAGTTTTGGTTGCATTCGGATGTTCCTAAGGGGGTCTTTTTTGCCGCCAACTTGGGGACAAATTTGGAAGATATTTTTTTTTAATTTTTTTCTTTAAATTTGGTTTCAGTTTGGCCACTGTTTATGATATTTAGAGAGTAAACAATTGAATCACATTAAAATTGCCAATAATGGGGAAATGACATTATATTGGAGTAAAAGAAAGTCATGTGATGCACACATCAGCTCGTTTCAGTCTAAAAATAAAGGTCTACAAAAGGCTATGCTCCAAAGCTCTCGTCCCACGCAAGAAATTTAAAATCAAATTTAATTATCCGTTTGGAGCAATAATGGAAACTTGATATCCTGTGAGTGCATATCAGCCTACTTGGAAATAGGGACCCAATCGGTGGGATGGTCCGGCTCGAAAGTGAAGTGGTGCAAAGAGTAAAATCAGCACCATGGGAGGAGGCACGGCGGCCTTTGTTAGAGATGGGACAGCCTCTTCTCTCCCCGAATTCCGATACCAAACATTGCTACTCAAAAAAAATAATAATAAAAATAAAAAATGGTATGTAGGCGTGTGTGCTTGTGTGTGGGGGTATGTGTGTTTGTGTGTAGGGGTATGTGTATGTGTATGTAGGCATATGTTTTTGTGTCTGTGTGCATGCATGAATATGTGGGTAGTTGTGTGTATGTGTGTGTGCATGTGTAGGTGTCTGTATGTATGCGTGTGTGTATGTGTTTGTTTGTGTGTGTGTGTGTGTGTGAGTGAGTGTGTGCGCGTGTGTGTAGGACATGGATGCAACCTGGAGACGGCTTTCGCTAGAGGAGCAGCATCGTGAGGAGCCGGTCGACGGTGATGGTGCGGAGGGTGCTGACGGGAAAATAAAATGATAGGAATTCAAAACTGTCAAATAAAAGCAATAAGCAATCGTGATTGCTCAAAATAAAAAAAAAAAAAGGCTTTTTTAAAAGCGATTCCTAGTATCTTCAAAAGGGAAAACAAAAATCCTGCATCACATCACGTTTATGAGGGGACCAGGCCCGATGAGAGGCCATGTCAGTCTAGTCGGAAACTATGGACCCGGCGACACTGACGGAAAAAAAAAGAAAGAAAGAAAAGAAAAGAGGGGGCGGGGGAAGAAAGAAAGAAAAGGCGGAGGGGGGGGGGACTCCGAATAAGATTGAACGATAAAGATAAAGTAAAATATACTTTTTGATATTTACTGCTGTGGCACTTAAAATAGAGTTAATTGTTTTCTACAGTAAACAGTTTTGAATTTTGTACTCCCCCCCCCCTTTTTTTCCCTTTCTCCCCCTTTTCCCTTTTCTCCCTCCCCCTTTTTCTTCTTTTTCGTCTTTTTTTGGGAGGGGGGCGGCTTGGCTCTCTGCGGCCCTGGAGGGGACCCGCGCCGCGCTCAATGGCCTCATAGATCAAGCTTGTGCTTTCTAGACGTACAGATGAAGAAAGTATACTTTTCATAGAAACTATTTCTCAATACAGTATGTCACTAACAATGAGTCGCCGCGAGGTCTTGGGCAGTCTCCCGGCCCTGAAGCCGCCCCTGTTTGCTTCTTATGAAGGGTGTATCCAGCTCAACGTAGAAAGGGTCCCGTCTTTTGGGCAATCAACCCTTTGGCGGATACAGAAATAACTGTTGGAGGGGGACCGGAAATTGAATAGCAACCCCCCCCCCCCCTCCACGCATATGATGTTTCATACGAAAATTTTCATGGCTTGATTTTTAAATGTGATTTTTAGGATCACTTAGGGCCAATTAATCTATTTTTAAGAACACAAATATTATGCACGAATATACTTTGAATGCAGACCTAAAATATCTTCTTCAAGCGAATAAAACACTAAACCCAATATAATATCAATGAGACGCTGTAAATGAACGGTTTTAACTAAGAATAGTGTCATAATGATAATGTATAAATTAATTTATGCAGTAATTTTAAAATAGTATGCAATTAAGAAAATCATAGCGTCATAACACATAAGTTCGTTGAAGAATTCTGAAACTATGTCTTTGCGAATTTCAAAGCAGTTACTGACTGATTTGTTCTTAAAGTCGTGAAACAGTTGAAGTGACATTTTGATACAACATGCGGTTTCTATTAATATCATGGTTTTGCAAAGAAAGACCACGTGGTTTCTTTCATTTTGCATTTTTTTTATAAGTTGAAAAAGAAATCTATTATTTCGGAAATAGCTTCCTGGATCGAAATGAAAATTTTAGCACGTCTACACACAGTTTTTTTTAACTGTTAATTATTCATTCCATCAAAGAAGAATTGATGGACAAATAGCGACATTACGTTTTCTTGAATTCGAAACCAGTTGGTTAAATTCTTTAGCAACCATAATGCTTTCTTCAAAATATGCTGTGTGTGTTTCGTGTTCTTTTTAAATTACTGGGAAAAAAATATGAAATAGAGAAGGCAATTAAAATAACAAATGAAATACAATTAATTTATCCTTTTTGGGGGTTGCCCCCTCTAAACTCCGCTACTGGATCACCCTCCCTCCTACCCCGGATTGGAAACATTTTGGCATTACCTTGAGTAACCTTCATAATGGTATTATCCCAACTAAACACCAAATAACTTTCCCATAGGCGGCTGGTGCAACAAAAAAGTGAGAGGACAAAGAAGATGCGACAGTTGATATTGAACGGGAAACTCCCCTGAAACTTTCTTTTTTTTTTTTTGAGGGGGGGGGGGATTGGGCTATGGTTATTGGATTTTAATGTCATTATTGGTTAAATGTCTTCTCAAATATATGTTACCGTGAAAGTGTGTAATATGTTATTAATTTGACACTTTGACCAGTTATTCTATGAAATAACTAGGTATTCTATAAATTAACTAATGGTAGTCAATTAAAATGTAAAAGAAGCAATTTATCTAATTTATGCAGCGTATAAATGGTATTTATTTAAACGTACCAAAAAATAATTTGTTACAACAAGGATGATGACACTTGAATAAAATGACACTTGGAATTACAAGGAACATTAAAACAAAAACTTTTTTGTTGACACACTGGGTTTTACACGAACATTTTGGGGGTAACACAGGGGTGGAAGGTAAATGTATTTGTTGTGCAAGATATATGATATAGATTATTTTACACTTTGAGGAGCTGCAGATCGTTATTCTATGAAATAACTAGGTATTCTATAAAATAACGGATTTCATACTTTAACGGTAACATATATATACTAGAGGACCCGACAGACGTTGTTCTGTTCAAACTTTGTAAATTGAAAAGTTAAAAAATTTCAATAAACTATCAAGTGTTTGAACCGTTTTGTTAATAAATATAAGTAAAAAGAAAATATTTTAAGCTGCCTGGTGTCAGAATGCGTATATTTATTAAAACTTGATTTATCTAATGCCTTGTTGGGCAGCTGTTTTATTAAATATTTTTTCTCCCGTACTTGTTTTTTTGTTCCTTTAGCCATGCTCAAAGGATAAAAGGCGTCCTCAAATATTAAGTGTAAAAAAAAAACTACCCATCTGGAACAAACGGGAAATCCCGCTGCAACACTCCCCATATGAAAAAAGAATAAAACAATCGAAAGGATATCGTTTAAATAAATGATAAAGGTAAAAATAGTTCTCTGAATAAGGCGAATATCGCTCATCCCTCTTCCGATGTAAAATAAAAATTCTTCAACTAAAATGATTAAACACTCTTTAAAAACGAAAAACAATTCTTTGCAATTTGAAATATTTCGCCAAATTAGCAAAAGATACAATAAATTGCATTAACAGTAGCTTTAAAATGTAAACAAATGATCACGCAACTCTTGTTGCCAAAGTCCACGTTACTGTAATCCAGCCGATCAGTGAGCGAAGCCAACTCCGACCGATTAGCGGTCCCATCTTTTGAACGAAAACTTCATATATTTGCCTAATTTGTTCTTTCCATCAAAAATAAAAAATCTTCCACTGCACTGATCTTGAATGTGCAGAACTATCCTGTTACAATTTATCTGGACGAAAAAAAAATTATTTCTTCTTCAAATTCCCCCATCTTTTCCTTTAATAATGTACTGATTAGTTTGATAATCCTTAAAGTATTTTTGCCATTGGTGCCAAAACTCAGATGGATTTGAACCGAGAAACAAATGTTGTTATGTACGGTACTATCCGATCATTTAGTTAGGAAAACCTTAAGCACCGACACGGTCACATGGTTTAACTACGACGAAAAACACGCGTTTTGCGTGAACCTAGTGAAAGAAATCTGATTTCTTCCAGTAATTTTCTTTAAAATATATCACTGGACCTAAAATCGTTGCTTTAAAGAAATGAAGGCTCTCTCTCTACGTTTTCTCTATTCTCAATTGATATTTCACAGTAGGAAATTTCGTTACAAAAAGCAGAGCTACCTTTTTTATTGTCCTTTGGCAACGGGTTAAATATTTATTTCAGTTCTCGCTCAACAATAGGTTAAAATAAATATTAATCATTTGAGAGATATAATCGTCCAATGTTTAAATTAATTAATTCGTTAACAAAAACGTTCGATCCATCGCGCTTCGAAACCATGCTTGCCACAACTTAATTACACACAAAAAATTTGATCAAAATCGGTCCAGCCGTTTAAAAGCCTTATGGTGACAAACGTCCGCACAGAAGATTTATATATATATATATATATATATATATATATATATATATATATATATGCAGTGTACAACCACTAAAATCCAGACAGATAGCCGGTAGTAGACTCTCTTGTTCCTCCCCCCCCTCCGGTTCTAAAATCCATTTTAATTTTTATACGTAACATGAAAAAAATGCATTATGTACACTTATTAAACAAATTCTTCCATCTTTAAACACGTGAATCAATCAACTCGATAGTTTTTCAAGTCAATCGTTAAATATGAACTTGAAAAATAAAGGAACAATTAGGGCCGCCCAGGGGTGCCCACAAGGGGGGGGGGGATTATGGCGCAAATTGCTTAATCAAGTTTTTGAGGGGGATTTTTTAATTTTTATTTATGCATTTATTTAAATTTATTTATTGATTTATTTATAATTTAAACTATTTATTTTACTTTATTTCTTTTTATTTATTTTCATTTATTTATTGATATTTTATTTATTTTCATTTCATTTTATTTATTTCATTGTTTTCTGTCTATGTGTATGTGTATGTTATTAGTGTAGCACAGAACTTTTCTAACAAAATAATAATTGCAGTAATTAAAAATACATAATTTAGTAAATAATTTTTTAAATATTTATTAGAAAAATGTATAAAATAAAAAAGAAGGCTAAAAATAAAGAAAATAAAAAAGGACAAAATTTTTAAGAAAAATTGGGGGGTGGAGGGAATTTGCATTATTCAACATGAGGGGGGATGGGAACCCCGGGGCCGGCTGTAGGAGTCTTGCCTCCTTAGGCGATGTTGACAAGAGTCGCCCCCTCGTCTTACTTGTTAAAATCACCAAACATATATTGTTGAAATTTTAGCTGCAAAGCAAAAAAAAAAAAAAAATAAGGAACAAATTTGAATGTTTCATTTTACTCTCTTTTCTTGCCTACTTACACCATGAAATTAGCCGCGCCTACAATCTGTCGCCTTAGGCGGTAACACGTCGCCTACCCCAGGAGCCTGACAAGCTGGGGGCAAAACTCTTTTCTTTTGGAAGTGAGAAAGCAGTTGCCCCCCCCCCATCCCCCTTTCCCCTCCAAACGAGCAGCCAATGAACTTTCAAACTTCACCTTTTCAATGAATTTCCAAAGAAGAAACATACAACGATGGGAGATCACTGTGACGTCTCAAAAATTTCCGTACTCGGCTAATTTTGGCTGATGATTCGGCAAAATTTGGAGTTTTATTCGGAAAAAATTATCATCATTCAGCGAAGTTTAAAATTCCCGCTCTTCTAAAACTTTAAGTTACCTGCGCAGTCCTCATAAAATTGAATGAGCGAATGTTTCTATCAACTTCTCTGGAAAGTTTCAGCGGAAATCGCTCAATTTTTAATTTATGTACAGTCTACTTTTTACTATTTTTAAGACAGCAGCACTGGCCGGGACCCTAAGCAGCTGCCCTCTTTGCTCCCCGTTTTAGGCTCGGCACGGACCGCTGGCATCAACGCGAACAATGTCAATAAAAATAATTCAATGTCAGAGTAGATCTTATGAGATTCTTATTTTTCAATCTGGTGACGTACGACAGAAAATTATCTGTAGGGAGGTTCCATTTCTCTCTTCCTATTTTCCTTTTTTTTCTTCAGTTAAACCCTTTCGGTCTTTGGACTCGTGAAAACATTGCGAAAATCTTATCGAAAAGCGTGGGATGACAGGAATTCAAAGCAATTGAAGAACATAAAAAAAAAAAAAATTCTGAAATATCTGTTCATCTCATTTAGTATCTGCTGAAATAAAAATATATCTACGTTTTATCAGTTTTGTTTTCAGTACAAAATATTAATTTATTTTCATTGTATGCTGGTACGGGGGGGGGAGGAGATTGTCAAAAATCATATTCACAATGCAGGTGTGTACATCACCCCTAAGGACAATGGCGCGATCCCCTTCAATACTGCAGAGCACGCCCAGATCGAGAAAGCCGTCCCCCCCTCTCCAAATGAGATGAAAACAACCTCAGAAATTATCCTTTCCCTTAAAATTTTCAATGTCGCAGTTTCCGCCACAACCGCCCCCCCCCCTCCCTCATTGATACCCCTGCGCAATGTATATTATGTCACGAAAGAAATAAAAACCTCTCCCTTACATATGTTTTTGAAAACCGGGATAAAGAGTTGTCCCAAACTCAATCATGGGGACATTTTTGCTCAAAGGAATTGCCAGTATTTTTTTGAAAAACAAATGAATGAAAAAATTTATTCACATATGTCCCCTTTTCCCCTATTTGCTTTAATTAAACAAATAATAACGAATGTAGTGAAATTAAGACCAGCCCAGCCAGTATTGGCATTATAAAAAAGTTTGACGAAACAAACAAACAAAAAATGTAAAAAAATGTTTTTCAATTGTGACGACTATTTCTATAAGCTAGGTTCGCACTATTAGCTTATAGAAATAGTCGTCTAAACGAACTAAAATAAGTACAGTTATTGTGGAAAATCATTGAACTCCATTCCTTCCCCTTACATTATCAAAGATAACATAGCTTACCTTCAAAGTGTTTTGAATACTAAAAATTTGAAAAATGCCCCGAGGAAGGGCGCTGAGCATATTTTCCCCGCTACCCCCAGCCGAAAATTGCGTTTTTGGAACTCATTTCGAAAAAAATCCGGGAGAGAAAAGTTCCGAACAATAAAAGACGCCCTGCAATGTTTTTATTACTTCAATTCCGATACATTTCCGGGAGCGACCCCAGCGTTACCTTCCCCTAATATCATCAAAGAAGGTCCTAAAAATTCCGTTTTTTCAACTTCAATATCGAAAAATCGGATGATGAGGCCCTTTTATCCGCGCCAATTTTGGCCTCATAAAGTTAATGAAGATACTTACAATCTGAAAAGAAAATTTTAAAATGAGTGATTCGCTCTACGCTCTTGAATTATAAAACAATCGGCTTTTAACCAAGTCACTTTTTTGGGTTCCGAACATAAGAATAAAGTTTAGGCAACTTCTCGCCATCGCCAAGAATTCCAATTTTAAGAGCAGAGAAATGAAACTTCAACCACGCAATACGAATGGGGTTGCTTCCTTCAGTCAAAAGTAGTACTTTTTGTTACTGAATTTGATAGAATAAGCAAGAAAAATAACATGGACGCAGAAAATACTTTCATTTTCCGAAACAGTTATTTTTAAATATTTTTTTTGAGCAATCACGATTGCTTATTGTTCTCACTTCACCGTCCTTGATGTTGTGATTCCTTTTTCAGCTTGGACCAGGGGCCTCTGCCAGCACCACCACCCGCCGTCCTCTGCAGGCGCAACTGTCCCGCGGTCCTGAGCTATCCGCTTCTCCTGGTCGGAGGCGTCTATGTCCTACACACACGCACGCTGACACGCATACGAACACATACACTCATACACGCCTACGTGCATACACACAGGTCTACGCATACACACAAGCCTACACACATACACAAGCCGACACGCACACACACACACACAACTATGCACACGTAACCGCCCAGAGGAGGGGCAAGCTTGGGGGGACAGGAGCCGTTTCTAGAAACAATAACTCCAATGAGTAGGGTCCTGTCGCAGTTCGTGATTGAGAAAAACATAATTTGAATTCAAAATTTCAGACTTCAAATTAATTTTCTTTTTTTTAAATGTTCGTTCTTTCAAGCAAGGCGTGGTCTTGGTGATGTCACAAATGATGCTCGTCGGCGCATCTTTCTACTGCGTTTTCTATGATAATCAAGAAGCGAATTAAAATTGCGCTCTACGCGTGCTATCAACCATATCGTTGCCAATACACGTGAGTAAAGATGCGAATTAAATATTTTGCTCTGTGAATGGCAACATTGAATGGCATTTCATCATTTGTGATGTCATCCACAGAAGCTTAAACAATGAAAGCGCACCAATTTATGTAATTTTTTAAAAATATTAAACTTCAACAAATTATTTAAAAAATGGTCAGATCCTATATTTTTAAACATGCTCTTTCAGAAAAAAATACTTTTAAAATTTTGAAAACTACCCCATTCAAAAGAAGGGACTTTTTTTTTTCTTTCCGTTTCTTTCGTTGAAATTATTTCGTTAATTAGAATAGAATTCCAGTTTTTGAGATTAGAATTTGATTTTCAAAAATATAATAATTGTAAAGAATATTTTCCATTGCAAATGTGGAATTATTATATATAGAATTTATAAAGCAAATGCTGATTTATGTAAACGTAATCAAGAACTCGCACATTTTGCATGAATTTTGATAATTTTTTCTTACATTTTCGTACACAGAAAGTTTAAGTTTTTAAGAATTTCTTAAGATTATGACAGATGCATTTTCTTAAAGAAGACAATTGGATATTTTAAATGTAAAACAGCCCCCCTTCCCCTAAGAGCAAAGGCGCACACTCCCTCGAAACTGTGAAGACCCCATAAATCAAGAGTTCCACCCCCCGAAAAAAAGCAGGTGAAATTACCCTTAAAAAAATCCCCCCCCCACTAAAAATTTTAATGGCACAGTCTGCGCCATGACCCCCCTAGGTGGGCACCCCTGTGTAAAATATACTTTTTACCGAGAACTTTTAGTAAAGTTAAATTTATGAGAATACTAGCTGATCCAGCAGACCTTGTTCTGCCGCATAAATTATTTCTAGGATTCAAAAACTTCGTTGGATAGTTTACAGCTTCGTCAGCATCGCCAATTCCATCGATCGATTTGTATGATACCAAGTCGCCAGATCGTATCTCGAAGTTAAATCGTCAACCTCCACATTTTTTGCTGCCAAAATATGGCTCTTTCTGCCAGCCACGCCTGTGTGCTTAGTGCTTACATCGGGAATTATGCGGTCAATGAGAACATTTTATCGAATCAACGATGGTGCAGAAATTAGTGGACAATTTTATGCGTTTAGTATTTTCGTAGACAGCAAATTTTCCATCCTCGATATCTAACAATGGGTCCGAGAATTTGTCAGCAAATGGATCTTGTAGCATTTGGATGTACAGGCTTTTAGCTGGACCTTTTCAGCATTACGATACAGTGGCGATGATTTCAAGTAAACTTTAATCTCATATGCTAATTTTGAATGCAGAATGGCGGAAATGTTTGTTTCAAATCACTTGAAGAAAGTTACAGAGTGCCTCGTCATCTTTTGATGTACACCAAGGGCGCCCATATGCAAAATTTTAAGGGGGGGGGGGGGGCTCAACAATTTTCCCCATGGTTTAGCAGAATATTTCCCCCATGGAAAGCGATTTCAGTACATGTTAGAGATATTAAAATTTGACATTTTTAATAACTTATTCATTAATGGCTGGAAAAGAAAATTTTATACATTTTTGCAAAGAAAAAAGCACTAAAAGTAAGGAAGTTCTCAGATCCAAGGAGCGGGGGGGGGGGGCTTGAGCCCCCTTGCCCCCCTATAAAGGCGCCCTTGATGTACACTGCATCTGGGTTACTTTGAATATTCAGTGGCAGCTTAAATGCTGAATGAGCTGTTCTACCTCCATCCAGTAAAGTTACTGCAATGCCAAATGATGCAACGGCCAATGCGATGTCATCATTAAATCATATTTCGGCGAGAATTGGCAAAAAGAGAAATGTTTGATAGTTTCACATGATGCATCCCCCCCCCTCCGAAAAAAAATGCACCTTGACCCCCCGAAACTGCCAGAGGTATAATCGGAATGTCACTTTCCAGATTTTTTCCCCCTTTTTACTTTCTTCTATATCTAATATATAGAAGAAAGTATTGGATTCGTGCAAATTTTCGAATTTCGAATTTTGACGGATTCGAACGTTTTGAAGTGTGCTGAGTCCATTTCGACTATTTTTGGAAAATGTCTGTCTGTCTGTGTGTGTGTATGTGTGTGTGTATGTATGTGTGTATGTGTGTGTGTCACGTCTGTGTGTGACCAGTTTTTTGTGGCCGCTCTACAGCAAAAACTACCGCATGAAATCGAACGAAATTTGGTACACATATGTGCCCCTATGTGAACTTGTGCCCATTGGTTTTTGGCGCGAATTCCTCCAAGGGGGGTGGAGCAATGGGACGTTTTTTGAGTTACGCGTGCTTGCTATTCCTCAGGAAGTAATTGGCGGAATCAAACAAAATTTGGTCCTTATGTTGCCATTAACAGGAACAGGTGCTGATTCAATTTTGGTGTCAATAACTCAAACGGGGGTTGAGCTATAGAACGTTTTTTGTCGTCAATTGTGACTGCTATATCTCAAGAAATAATGAACGGAATGAAAGAAAAATTTATCGGCAAGTAGTCCTTAGTGGGTATAAGAGCTGATTTTATTTTGGTGTCAACAGCTAAAAAGGGGGTAGCGCAATCGCCCGTTCTTTTTTTCCATTGTGAGTGCCCTATCTCAAGAAGTAATGCTACGTTCTGGTTGAAATTTGGAATATATGTGAATCCATATGTAAACAGGCTTTGGTTCAATTTCGGCGCCAATCGCGCCAAGAGGTGCTGATTTATTTTTATTATCATTATTTTTTAGCGAATAAAAATAGTTTTATTAATGCAACAATAAGAAAGATAAATCGTAATAGATTGTCGTCTGCGTTCAGCTCGTGATTTTAATTGTATGGAAATGATCGGAAATATTATCTCAATGATTTAAAATTTTTAACTGTTGCCATCTTATGTTTGTTAACAAATAAAATATTTGTAATTCATTCAAGCAAGGCTTTTAAAATAACTTTCAATTTTCGCTCTTTGCTTTTGCAATAATTCAGACATTGGGATGGTCGTCAAGTTTTTGCATGTGTAATTTTGTTTTTGTTGGGAATATTGCTTCCTCGTCAAGCATGGGGAGGGATCAGAAAAAAAAAGAAAAATATAGAAGAAAGTTTCGTGATGGCCACAACATACTAGTTTTCTTTCTTTTTTTTTTTTTTTTTTTTAATGGTAATCAAAAAATACCTATAACGCCAAAGTTTCTTCCTTCCCTTTTTTAATCGCGAATTTCCCAATGGGGTCGTTTCTAAAATTTTAAAACTATTTTTTTTTCTGAAGGGGCATGATTAAAAACATAAAATCTGATCATTTTTAAAATAATTTGTTTAAATTTAATAGTTTTAAAAAATACTTAAATCGGAGCGTTTTCATTGTTTACGGCTTCTGCCGATGACATCACAAATGATGAAACGCCATTCTGTGTTGCCATTTACAGTGCAAAATATTTAATTCGCATCTTTACTCACGTGTATTGGCAACGATATGGTTGATAGCAAGAGTAGAGCGCAATTTTAATCCGCTTCTTGATTATCATAACGTGGAAACGTGGTAGAAAGATGCGGCAAAGTGCATCATTTGTGACGTCATAAAGACCAAGCCTTGTTTGAAAAATGGGATATTTTAAAAAATTAATTAAAAAAAAAACTGTTGGGAAAATGGAAGTATTTTCTGGGTTCATGTTATTTTTTTGCTCATTCTATCCATTTCATGACTAAAAGTAGTACTTTTGACTCAAGGAAACCACCCCATTATCAAAATACCCCTGCTAAAGAATCAAAGAGTAAAATTGAAAATCATTGCAAAAGCCTTGCTAAAATTGCTCAAACGTTTTATTTGTTAACAAATAGCAGAGGGCAACAAATAAAATTTTTAAATCTTTGAGAGTTTTCCGATGTTTTGCCAAAGCGTCGCGTTATTTTGACACTTGGTAGCCAAAAAAGTTTTAGATTAGAGACACACTAATTACCTATCAGTATGATATATACATTACGACGTATTCTCATACCTGCCAAATACATATAAAAAATTCATAAAAATCGGTCGAGCCGTTTCGGAGGTGTTCAAAGACAAACACCGCGACATGAGAGTTTTATGTATTTGCAACTCCAGAGCTAAATACGCTACCTTGCGGTGATTAATAATACTAAAGAAAAAGGTAAAACATTCCATTCCACGTGTTTTCTTTGGGGTAAAATACAGGCCTCCGACAGTTTTTGGTGCAATGTTATTTCAGCAGAATAGAAAAGAAAGCTTCCCACAAACACGATGAAAAATTACTGTCATTCACTAAGCGTCAAAGCAAGTTATAAGTTACGGCATTTGTTTCTTTTACCTTTTTCATCCGCCAGTAAACAGTAGCTGCAGCGCCCCTATAGTTTATTGGAGTTGCAAATTAGATTTTTTCACTTTTTTTTTCCTTTTTTTTTGCATTTCTTTTATTTGGTGTCTAAAATACCTATATTCCCATAGTTTATCCCTCCTACTGCCCCCCTTTCAATATTTTAATTGCAAATCTCCCAATTATCGAAATATATCCCCAAAAAGAATCAAAGAGCGAAACTATTTGTTAAAAATAGAAAATGGCAACAAATAAAATTTTAAATCATTGAAAGTTTCCGATATTTTGCCGAAGCATCGCGAAAAAAATTCTAAAAAGGGGCTTTTTTATTACCTTGTGATATGAAATATACTAGAGGTGGGCAATATCGTTCTTTTTAATGATCCGCTCATCAGAGGATCGCTCATTCTTTTGATCCGTTCATTTGAACGACTTCGTTCAGTTAAAAAAAGTTGCGTCTCCCTGCACGACATACTCACGTATACATTCGAAATGCTTCATTAGATCAATTATATTCTTTGAAGGAAAAATAACTAAAATGATCTGAAAAATAACTAAATGAAGTAAGAAAATATGCCTATGAAAAATGAATCAAAAAAACTTTGTTCAGGTTTAGATGTATAAAGCAGTTATAGTTCGTTTTTTACGATATTTCTCAGTTCCCGAATGGTAGGATATGTTTTCCATTCCAAAAATCGCAGGTTCCATTGCAGCATGTCAAATATCAAGTTATTAAAATTTTCCCGCTACAGCACATTTCGGTGAATATTGGTCTTTGGTCGTACAACTGTGAAACGTTTTGTGTTGGAATTATTTTTCAATAAAGATTATTTCCCCAAACATAAGTTAGGGTACCTACGATCCGCATTAAAAAAAAAAAAAAATAGTATTTTTTGACATGTTGTTATTTTTGCTTCAAACTTTTAATACCTCAACTCTGCATCTGATTTGAACATTTTTTCTATTGTAAGTATACAGCTAAGACTAGCGTTTGCGAAAATAGAGATCTTGCAGGTTAAACCGGAATATCCTGTATACATATAGTATTACCAACTAAGCATGTATAACGAAAAAAGTAATAAGAAATGTATCGGAAGCTTAGCCAGAGTACCGGATAACTTAATTCAAAAAAAAAAAAAAAAGAGCTAAAAATATTAAGGAGCTTCAAAATTATTCCACAGTACCGATGAGAACAGAAAAAAAAACGAAACACTTTTTTTAAATGGGGAAAAAATTAGACTGATAAACCTTCATTAAAAATCTCTGGATATTGAATGTAAAATAAGCGACTTGGAAGTCACCAAGCAAGTTTAAAATAAAGTCAAATCAATATAGATGGTTTTCATTTAATATAGATGCTAGTTGATATGGATGTTATCGAAGACAAAAGGATCGCCAGAAAAGTGATAAAAGGTATTTTTAGAAATAATTTTGGCGACAGTAAGTGTGAGAAGGATTTTTGCAGGTGCGTGGGAGAGGAAGTGGAATGTCCAAACATTTTGTTTTAGTAGCCCAAAAAAATTACACAAAACATTACTAATGGATACATTGGAAAATTGCAAATGAACTGCAACTATTAAAGAAAATGATGAATAAAGCAGAAAGTAAAAAGGTTTGAAATAAATATATTTTACTGCACTGAGTAAAAGGAAATTTGAGATTGGTTGAAAGTTAAAATTTTTGAAATGAATAATTTAAACGGAAAAAAAATGCGATTTTATCACAAGTCCATCAATACAATGTTCCAAACTGCTCATTGTTCAAAAGAACGGTCGTTCATTTTAAGGATTCGTTCTTTTTGACTCATTTGTTCATGAACGACACATCCCTAAAATATACTTTATGTCCTATTCTCATACCTACGAAATACACACAAAAAAATTCATAAAAATAGGTCGAGCCGTTTTGGTTTCAAACACTAACACCGTGACAGGAGAATTTTACATATTAGACTAGTGGTACCCGCACGGCTTTGCCCGTAATAGAAAAATTAAAAGGTCTTTTGGTTCGCCTGTATATTTACAAATAATGTGTGGGGAATTTTCTCGCCAATTGGCTTGTACCCACGTTACGGATCCACGTTATGATGATTTCGTATCTCGCCAATTGGCTTGTGCCCATGTTACGGTTCCACGTTATGATGATTTCGTATCTCACCAATTGGCTTGTGCCCATGTTACGGTTCCACGTTATGATAATTTCGTAATTTAAAATCAAAATGTTGTGGTTTTTCTCTCTGGCGTGTATACAGATGCTCCCCCCCCCTTCATCTTTATTAATAACTAGTGGTACCCACACGGCTTTGCCCGTAATAGAAAAATCAAAAGGCCTTTTGTTCGCCTGTATATTTATAAATAATGTCAAATAATGTATGGTGAATTTTCTCGCCAATTGGCTTGTGCCCATGTTACGGTTCCACGTTATGATAATTTTGTTCTTAAAATTGGAATAGAAAAAGAATCACATCGAATTTTCGAAAAATCGCTTCGAGGTGCACACCCCTATGCTGCAAACTAACTTTGTGCCAAATTTCATGAAAATCGGCCGAGCCGTCTATTCGCTATGCGCGTCACAGAGATCCTGACAGACAGAGAGACTTTCAGCTTTATTATTAGTAAAGATTTTCATTGTAATCTGTGTTGCCTTTCGTCTCAGTTAGTCCGGATAGGCGAAGTAGTACTGTAATGACAGAGGTAAGTGCTTTTGTAAGACTTGAGAATTTTAAGATTGTGTTATTTTGGAGAAAATATCTTGCAACAAGGGCTCGATGCTTCTTACTGTTGCATAATGGGGTGATTTCCAAAATTTTAAATGTATTTTTTTTCTGAAAGAGCATGCTTAAACGGATCTGACCATTTTTTAAAAAATTTGTTCAAGTTTAATATTTTTAAAAAAATTGCTTAAATCGGTGCAATTTCTTTGTTTACATTTCTTGCCGATGACATCACAAATGATGAAATGCCATTCTGTGTTGCCATTCACAGAGCAAAATATTTAATTCGCATCTTGACTCACGTGTATTGGCAATGATAGGGTTGATAACAATTTTAATTCGCTTCTTGATTATCGTAACATGGAAAGCGGTACAAAAATGCGCCAAAGAGCATCATTTGTGACGTCATCAAGACCACACCTTGTTTGAAAAATCGGACATTTTAAAAAAATAATTAAAAAATAACTGTTGGAAAAATGAAAGTATTTTCTGGGTCCATGTTTTTTTTTTTTTGCTTATTCTATCAATTTCAGTAACTAAAAGTACTACTTTTGACTGAAGGAAACAACCCCATTTTAAGCATTTACCTCAAAATGTTATGCTAATCACTATAATAATGGAATTCGCTGGAAATCATAAAGATTAAGATTGGGGGGGGGGTAGAAAATAAATGAATAAATAAGCATAAAGTTCTCTGAAAAATATTTTTTTCCTCAAAAATAACATCGTTTTTTTGTTTTCTTCTTGTTAAAAAAAAATAAAGCAATCCGAATTTTCTTTTTATTTTCCGGGAATTCCAAGATTGGGATACAGTTGGTGGCCAATCGTGAGTATTAGCATATTTATTAGTCGCCACTTCTTTTTTTCTAGTCACCAAATTTTTTGTACACCAAAAACGTAATTGAATAACAAATTGGCTTTAAAATTGCTTTTTAAAAATACCTGTTTAAATAAAGGTTAATGTAAATAATTATTGGAATTAACCTTTATTGTACAAAGAAATATCAATTAACAAAACAGGGTGCTTTTCATATTTAAGAGGAGTGTTTTTTGACAACGTACAATTATTTGGGGTTGGGGTGAGTGGCGTCCAGGTGGCGAATAATACTAGTATTTTTAGTCGCCACAATTTTTATTCATTCGCCACGTGGCGAGTGGCAACTTCCTATTTTGTTCTTAAGGGAATAGGTACATTTAAAAAAAAATTAAAAAAAAGAAGAAGAAGAATTTGGATCGCAGGTCCAATTTATAAGTCACCCGAACATTTAATCCTTTCACCTCCATTATGAAGTGACCGGCGCCGGTTTTAATTCTTTTAAAGCGGAACTTCTGATTTAAATACTCTATTCTCCTCTCCTTTCCACGAACTGTTCCTGCACCCGGATGGCAAAATTCTATGACTTCCATCGTTTCGTGACGCCTGCAATGACACATTTATCGGTTCCGTATTCTTCCCGATTCTATTGTTCTTTTACGGTAAACATGCGTTCATTAATTTGTAACATACATCCGACAAGAGTTTCGACATCCAAGCGCTGTCAAGGTGGTTCTTATGCTCTTTTTCCACCCAAACAGGATGGTATTTTTTCATCAGTATAGAGAGTCATCGAACTGAGAATCCTGTATTTTTTTTTTTTTTTGCATTAAATTAGTTTTGATTTTCATTTCTTTTCTTTTTTTTTAAATGATGCAAATATTATTCACGAATAGTCTAAATTGAACTATCTTAATATTTTCAGTAAGTTACCGTCCTATAGCCAGGGCTAAGGTAGAAATACATGAAATACATCGCCAACTCGGTCATTCCAGCCGAGGATTGCAGTTTCGTGCTTATTAGCAGTCATGGGGTCGTGGTAGCCCGATCAGTAGAGTGTCGGATTCGGGGTCGGAGGATCCTGAGTTCGAACCTCGATGGTCGAAGACCCACCGTCGTCAATAAAGGGGACTGGGCGACGTTAAATATGCTCGTGGTCTCAATGTCCTCCAAGTGAAACGATACCTCTGGGGGTGTTAGCACCAGGTAGCTATTAGCTCCTGGTCTAGTTCTAAATTCTCATTAATTGTTTGATCCAGTGATGGTGCTGCCATCTATCGGTATAAAAAAATAATGGAGGCAAGGCACTTAGTATGCAGTCCTCGACATAAATACAGTTGTAGTCAATTGTGACTCGGAATCGAACTGAATTAGCACTCATCAGCCAGGCTTAGGACGTGACTGAGCTAGAGGTGAAAAACCTCTAAAGGAAGCCAAGAGTGTTAAATAAACTGGTAGCTAATATAGAATTAGCACTGGTCAGACGAGTGATCGAAGCAGTGGTGATCTCCGCTCGGAAAATTTCAGAGCGGAGATTACGTGACGCATCTCTCCCCTGAATGAATAAAGTGAAATATAGCGAAAATGCTAAAATTTCCATTTGCGTGAAGACAACAGTCGCAGAATAGCGTAAACAAATACTACTTGATATCTTAAACAGCTCCTTTGGTCAACAACCTTTCTTGACCTGTCATAATATCTGACTCTAAAAGTCCCCAAGAGAAATCAACAGTTCACGGCGAGGAGCGACGTCGAAGTTCGCCGATTGGCTGCAAGGAAAACAGAGCTTAAAAGGCAGGGTTACGGTAGCGTGGTTGCTTGACGCGTTAAGCGATGAACTATGCGGTTGAAGGATTATTTTGAGTTTTAAAGCTACCGTTAATATTTTTATGTGTTTTTCGGCGAATAGTTTTAAATTCGAAAGAGACTATAATAGGTCTTTTGAAAAGGTGTGTACGCATTTAGTTGAAGAAAAATGATCATTTCACATCAGAAGGGGGCGGAGGCGTGTTTTTTTTTTTTTTTTTTTCAACGGAATTTCTTTAACTGCTTAACACGGGCATCGCCGTGCGGATACTGCTAGTTACCTATATATTTTTATAGGCATTCATTTCTACTCTTTTTTTTTGTGTGTGTGTGTATAAAACAAATTGTACGTAATATGCAACTTTCAGTAAAAAAAATCCAAATGCACTTAACAAAAACTGTTAAATGCCCGTGTTGAGGGGGGGGGATAAATGGCGACATCAACCATGCATAAAACTAGCTTTTTTTTTTTTTTTTTTTTGCCTCTGTTTTTTGAATGAAAGTTGATGAGGGAAATTTACGTAAGGTATTAGTGACCCTGATAAACAACATCAACAGTCATGGCTTTGTTTTGATGCATATCAGCTACTGACGTCAATGATCTGTGGTTAATTCTTTTTTCCGGAAAACTGAAAGATGTTCGATTTTTCACTACGCGACGCGCTCCATCGCCGACGCGTGTCGAGTAGAGATTGTTAATCTGAAATTGTTGTTAAGCTACGGTGTTTATTTGGAGTTAATGACATTTAAATCGGTAAGGTTAAAGTGCATCCGGTTTCAACGCACACGCTGTTTGATACCTCTTTTTTTACCTCCAGATTAATGTGTTTTTTCTTTTTTCCTCAGACAGTTTTGTAAGTGAATAAAATATTGCCAAGGTATAGCGTAACTCAGTGCAGGTTTATAAATCCAAGAAAATCTTAGTCACTGTAACAGGAGCCTTGAAATGAACGATATCTCAATCGTTAACCTCAAGACTTCTGCTATGCAACCACTACCATCGGCGATAAGAATGAATATTCCTGATAATTGGGTTTAAATTATAAGAAGTTTTGACTTCGTTTATTTCGATGTAGCTTTAACCGAAGTGTTGAATCAAATATAATAGTTACCTCAAAGTGAAACAACATCGTTCACAAATGTTGAATCCTTGGCAAACAACACGTGGTATAACTTTGATATACACCCCCCCAAAAAAGAAATTACGCGCCAAATCTGGCACTCCTTACGGACTTTTTAGGGTTGCTGTTTCTTATTTTTGTGTTGCCAAATTTAGTATTTTCTTTTATTTTGTACCTTGAGTGAGAAAAAAAAAAGTCGCCAAGTGTCCGATTTGGGGGGGTATATCAAAGTAGTTCCCAACATGTTTTTATTACGAATTACACAGGACGATTGCAAGCAAGTGTTGCAGAGTTGCGAAGATCCTTTCGATTCGTCGCCTGCCCGAGAAGAACCGAAATGCGGTTGTTAGACCGCCAATATATTTTAGTTTTATAATATTCAACTGGATTATTTTAAAGGCTGCCAATTCTAATCGGTTATGTAATTTTGGAAGGCTTGAATTGATCTTTTTCGCATGCGCAGTAAGAGATTAATTGCTTTAAATGTTCATATTTCAACAAATTTACAAAATTTGTCTTTGAAGTTTTAGTATAATTATTCTCTTGGTATGCCACCAAGTGTTCTGAAAGTTTGATAAAGTTACGCAAAAAGCTCTGCATGTTATAAGTCGAAAACATGAGAACGAAATTGATATTTTTGAAAGAAATGCTTATATTTTTGATGATATAAGTAATACTGTCACGAAAATATAAAAAACCCAGTGTACATCGTAAGTCAACTAATTGCTGAAATTTACAGTTTATTTCTAACAATTTACGAAGAAAGACGCTCAGAAAACTTTTTGATTTCAGTAATTTGTTGCTGGTTCCCTAAATGCAAGGGTGATTTAATTTCTATTGAAACTTGTCAACTGATGAATACCTTTTATGTGACCGAAGTTACAGACAAATTTTTCTCTTATCTCTCGAGAAATTCCTAAAAATGAGAATTATTTTTGCAAGTGGTCATAATAATTTGGGCACTCAATGCATTTTAAACAACCGCTGTATTTGAATTCATAATTTGTATGTCTACATGTCGCTCGTTTCGAAGAAGAGTGCCACGATACGAAATTTTGAATTTTCTTCTCTTCGCTTAATGACCTTCAAAGGACGTTATCTTTGGAAAATAATGACAGATTTTTTGTTCTAATATTAAGGCGATAAAAGGCTATCAGATGAGTAAAAATTGGTCAAACAAACGTTTTTTCATTCATTATATTTCTAAAAACTAAACCTTTAGCTGAACCGTTAAAAAAAAAAAAAAAAAACTGAATCGGTTTAAAACTGGCGAAGTTATGACGCTTTTTGCGGGAGCCACGCCCCTTTTTTTTTTTTACTAAAAGACGCATATAAGAAATGCATATAAAATGCATGTGTAAACAATACATGCGTAACAATTGCATGCGTATACAATAAGATTACGTCTTATCCCCCACAGCATGAAACATTAGGTAAAGGAAATGATTTCCTTTAGCTTAACTGTTTTACTGTTAAGACTGCGTCATTTCGGGAGAATGAAGAAACCAAAAAGTGATCAACAATGAACGTAATCTTCTGGAGTTTAGGTTTAATCCACTGGAGTTAGGGTTAAAACTTCAACTATCAAAATATCATCAAACAGGCAATGGGGTTGTTTCCTTCAGTCAAAAGTACTACTTTTAAACACTGAAATTGATAGATTAATCGAAAAATATAAAAATCACATGGTGCGAGAAAAAACTTTTATTTTCCCAATGCTTAATTTCAATTAATTTTTTTAAATGTCCTATTTAACCAGTAACTTACTTTTCTTAATGCAAATTGCCTGAAGAGTTCAACTTCAAACGCTTCTCCTGTAAAATTTCATTTCTTCGAATTGTGGCATCTTCTTCCAAATGAGGGATGCATTGTCTACTTTTGATTCTGAGACATGTAGCATTGCAAGAAAGCCCACTTTGAAGTTCTACATTACCTAATATATACAGCTAAAATAGAGGATATAAGCATGCTGCTTTTCCCGTAGACAAATTTTCAGTCATAGATAATCAATTGGCAGATTTAATTAAAAAGTATTTCATCTTTTCTGCACATTTTAAGAAAAAAAAATCAAAATAATGTAATAATAAAAAATAATACTTAAAATGCAAATAATGAAATCTAGGCTTAAGCTTTTGTAAAAAAAATCTCACTACGGAATCAATATTTACTTTAAAAATAAATTTTTGAAAAAAAAAAATAGAACTGACTTCAAAATTAATCTAAAAAGTGAAAAATAATTTTATTCTTTAAACACCATCGATAATACTTTTAAACATAATTTTTGAAGTTGGCGCAAAAACGATCGATAAAATCATTCACAGCCATAACTCAACTACAAGTATAAATTTAACCAGGTCCAGTTTCTTCACTACCACATGCATTACGCATTGATGACAGCATATTTGAGTAACGATATAAATGTTTCGTTTCTAACTTTGGATGGTTTTTTGATAAAAATATGAACGAAGCATGGTTACAATGGATTTTATTTTTTGTTTTTGCGCCAACTAGAAAAATTATGTTTAAAAGTATTATCGATGGTGTTTAAAGAATAAAATTATTTTTCGCTTTTTAGAGCAATTTTGAAGTCTGTTCTATTTTTTTTTTTTTTTTTTTCAAAATTTTTTTATTTCATTCTTTTTAGTGTAAATGTAGATATTTCAGTAAAAGTAAGAAGTTACCTTGTAAGAAGTTCGGCTCTATATCACTGTATTGCTTTAGAAAAGCCTTTATTCAAAATTATCATTACAATTACTATTAATGTTACTGTTATATGGCACCAAACTTTTATAGCAATGAGTTTCATATTGTCGCGTAGATGAAGATAGCGAAGACAATGTGAAAGCCAAATGAAGCGAATACTCGTTAGTTTCAACTCGAGATCTTTATTCAGAACCACGAATGAACGTTACATCTCCTTATATACAACTTGAGAAACTGCGGGAACTTTCCAGACTTGGAAAGATACAGAAATTAATAGAACGTTCGAGAAAATACGGGAAACAGTAGAAACGAAATTTTAGTAAAATTCACTTTATCCTAGTCGAGATTTGAACCCGGGTGCTCGTGTGGGAGGCGAGAATTCTACCACGGAGCCACTGTTATCCACGGATGAAAAGTGCGAACTTCGCTACAATATCATTTTAATCATTTAATAGGGAAATTGCATAAAATTTACTGTTTTTTGCCCATAACTTTTTTTCTAAAGAACAAATATAGTCAAACAAAGTAATGGGACCTAAGTTGAGCCATCCCCTATCCATCAAAAAAATAATCATCAAAATCGGTTCACTAGGTGAGACGCTATGAGTGGACAAACAAACAAAAAAAAAAACATACATACGGTATGAACTGATAACCGCCTCCTTTTTGAAGTCGGTTAAAAAAAGGGTTGTGATTTGTTATTATGAAATTAAATAATCAAGCGCTTTAATATTTTAAGAATCAAACATATAATAATGATAAATGCGAGTTTACTCTTAAGACTAAAGTTCAAAAATCGGATTTCCAAGTTAGAAAATGATAGTACGAAATTTACACTTACCATTAAAAGGTTCTCCCTGGAATTTTCTTCGTCTATCGGTTTGTACAGACGTAGGCCACACAGCTAATCATCGAAAACAATGGGGAGGGGGGGGGGACCGAACTGAAAAATGAATTATAATTTCAAATTGAAACTAGCGATCTAACATGCTAGGCATAGTGGGAAAGCACAATGTTTTGCACATCCCAACATGGCGGATCGGTTACAGTGTAAGCCAAGGGTTCTCAAACTTTTTCAACTCGCGGTACCACTTGAAGATTTAGCATTTTCTCACGGCACCGTAGTCCATCTCTATTTATGTAAACAGCTAATAAGTTAAATGAATCAATTAACCAACGTTTTGAAGCACACAAATTACAAATTACTGCAGACACGTGTTTCGATGTTATAAGGAACACCTTTTTCAATGCAAAGAAGTGTGAGTTTCTGGATGAAAAGTCATCCGAGGAAAGCAACACGGTGGAACAGGAGACAGTATAAATACCAAAAAATGGAATTTAACAAAACAAAAAAGACAAAATGACACCTGGATGGAGCTGAAATTATCGTATTGCTTTCCTGGGATGACTTTTCATCTAGAAGCTCATACAACACCGAAACACGTGTCCGCAGTAATTTGCAATTTTTGTGCTTAGAACGTTGATTCAATTAATTTTCAGCACAAAGGTATTTATTCGTTAGCTGATAAGTTGTTATTTTCGGGGGTTTTTCCTCACACCTGTGCAGGGTTCATGCACATATGTGCAGCATATACAGTACAGGATCATATCCTGCTCCGAAATACTCCGATGTTATATTATAAGGACACCGGAGTGTTGATAAGGCCATGGTCCCATCGTTCTACACAATCTACTATTCTAGGTTATCAACTCTCTGGAAAAAAATGATGGCACACAACTTTTTCTTTTTGAATTTGTCAGCTACATAATTTAGGTTTCAAGAACAGTATGCAACTTTTTTTTCATTCCAGTTAAACTTCAGGGAACCGTGTAGAAATAAAATTTACCGTAAAATGAGATCAGTTGGTTTTGATATCACTCTTCTGCAAAAATTTCTGCTACACCATTACACTGTTGCCTCAAATTTAAAAATGACGAGTTGATATTGATGACGCTTTGTCATCAGTTAGGCTTTTTGATGACAATGAAAGTAGATCTAGTGAATTTTTGTTATACTGCATCAAAAAATGAAGGGTTTCCTTATTGCAGGGGTGCCCACCTAGGGGAGTGGAGGGGGGGGGGGAGTCGGTTATGGTGCAGACTGCGCTCTTGAAATTATTATGAAAGAAGTTGTTTTGAGGGGTATTTTTTACTTTTTTATGGGGGGGGGGGGCTCTTGCTTTTGGGTCTTCGCGATATTTAGGGGCGCGCCCTTACTCTTAGGAGGCACCCCTGCTTACTAGTCAACCGGGTATTATTTGGCGCACTTACCTTACATATACATATATTGATACCATGGGGTATTCGCAGCACCCCTCACCTCTTCTTACGGCACCCCAGGGTGCCGCGGCAGTCATCTTTCGTTAGATTCTTAACTCCATGGGGCAGGTAAACCGCAGCATCAACAAAAATGAAGCCTGAGGTCATGGGTTTGACTCCCGCCAGTGCCCAGGGTGTTATTTCCCTCTTTTCTGTTTTAAATCTTTCCTGTGTGTGTCGGGAGGCACGGCGCTTTGTAGGCAGTCTTCTATGCATGTGAAGCTGTTTAGCTTCAGTATAAATGAACAAAAATGAGTTTTTGAGATATTTGAAGAAACCTTCGTTTTTTTAGATTCCCCACAAACATTAGTAGAAATTCTGGAATTTTATGTTCTTTTCGTACTTTATTTTCAGCGGAAATGAAATAGGCGAGTTTTCGTGAAAGCTGAAGAGAAATAGATGACAAAAATGAGAAATAAAAGGGGGGGGGGGGTAAAAAAGGGGTAATAATTGTGTATCGTCAAGACACACGATAAAAGTGAAACTTTTATTTTTACAATCCAAAAATTGTGGAAAATTTTCCCCCATTTTGCTCTCATTCGTGAGGATAATTGTTTAGAATCCATTTAAAAAATATTAATAATAATGAAATATATCAGAACGTGATGTTCCTGCTAGTACTTTCACTTTCGAGAGCGTTTTCAATCTTATCATTCGTACCAGACGATAACCAGTTTCATTCCCCATCCAACCCTTTCCTCCCTCGGGGCTGAAAACATTCATTCTCCTTGTTGCCGTGTCGCAACCGGGAATGGCCAACCCTTTTGGCGGTCGACCATTTGACGTCAAACGAGGGGTGAGAAGTAATTGAGCGTAGGTTAATTGTGGCGGCTGGGGTTAAAGCGTTCGTCCATGCTCAAGGTCTTCAGCTCCACCTGGAAGTGGAAGAAAAGGAACATTCCAATGGCGGATCTGACATGAACATTCATTGTGTTCTTCAGTTGTCAGCGTGACGAATCAATATTACTTCTATTTTCGTCTGAATATTTTCTTCCATTGATTCCCGGCGGGTCCCGGGCGGGGCGTCTAGTCGGCTTTTATCATGTTACCGAGCGAACATTCGCCATACCAACAGAAATCCAGCAATACAAAAGGATGGTCAGTGTGGAGGCGTGGACAGTAGAGTCCCTAAAGTAGAGCCCCTTAGTGGACAGCTGTTCACTTCCGAACTTCAGTTGAAATATTATAGTATTTCTTTGTAAAAGGGTTGGCGGATGTTTTCAAAGGCAAATTAAAAGCATCCTGTTTAAAGTTTTCCCCTAGACACCAGACACGTATTTGTAGTTTGCACAATATGCGCATTCTGGAACGCCCCGTAGGAGGTCACTGTTACCTGCCAAAAATTCCCTTCTTCCGCAAAGTTTGTCTGACGATTCGGAAATTTTGGGGAAATAGTAATTGCAATTTTAAAATGCCCGACTGTCATTTTTAGCCTACTTTCCCAGTAAAAGTCAAAGAAAGACGAAAAAAGCATGAAAGAAGGCTTAAATATATCTTGAAAATATTACAAAAACAAAAAAAAAAAGTCAAAAATAAAAAAGATAATTAAATAAAATATCGAAAAATTAAAGATTGGAAAGTAGGGTATTGAGATGGGGAAAAGTGTCTGTCTGTCTGTCTGTCCCCCCCCCCTAATAACTTTTGAGTGATTAGTAGAACATTTTTTTTTTTTTTCGAAAGATCTCGGCGAGGACACCTCATACCTACATTTCATTTTTTGACTTGAACTATTTTTTGTTCAGTTTTGAACAGTTCAAAAAAACTTAACATTAGCGCCTACGAAGAAATTCAAGGCAATTCCGAACTGTGAGGCAAATTTGCTTCAAACTTTGTAGGAAAAAGCTTTTGATGAAAAATTTGTACATAAAATATCTTTTTGATTTGAACAATTTTCCCTTCAATTTTGAATGGTTCAAATCCCTTAGCATTAGCGCCTACGGGGAAACTGAAAGTCAATGTAGATTCCGTACTTGAAGGCGGATTTACCTCAAACAAATTTTGTTGAAAATAGCTCTTGACGACAAACTCCAGACTGCGACTCCGAGAATTTAGGGGCACCTGACTCCGACTTCTGTGCCCGACAATTAATCGGACTCCGACTCCCCGACTTTCACTCTGACTTCGTAGCTTCGGCAAAAATTTATATACGGAAGACAAATGACTGAGTCCGATTCTTGGATATTCGACTCCGACTCCTTTATCCCAAAATGAGATTGACTCCGACTCCGCAGTTATGGTTTTAACTGTGAAATAATTATTGATAATATGACTTGTATTTATTTTCACGCTAAAGTTTTAATATAGGTATTCACTTTTCGGCGGATCAACTCGAAGTCATTTATGTTTCTACATTAAGATATGCGCAGACGATTTTTTTTTTTTTTTTTTTGACAGTAAAAATTATTTCTTTAAGTTGACATTTTATTGTTTTTATTTATTTTGGTAAGTGCATTAATTCATTTAAAAAATTATTTTTGGCAACAGAAAGAAACGATTTTTTTTTTTGATATGATGTATTTATTTTAATGAGCTTATTAATTTTAATTATTATTTTTTCGTTTTGATAGCTGTTGAAGAAGAATTTTTTTTATGGAAAAAAGTGTATTAGCTGCTTTGTTCAAAAGGTGCTGCTATTTTATTTGCTCGTTTATTTATTTATTTGTTTATTTATTACGCATCTAATTTTTTAGATGAGTCATTTATATTTTATTCCTAGAAATCAGCTTAAAATACTAAAAAAATGTTTGAAACAATTTGCGATTTTAGCTATTTTTGAGAATATTGACCAGGTACTAGAAAGTAGTATGGGTATACAGGAAAATAGGCTCGTTTAGTTCTAGACGGAACTTCTTGTTCGTTAGATGTACTTATGATGTGTGCATAACCGTATTTCATCATTCGGCAAAATTTGGAGTTAAATTCGGCAAATTGAGAATTTCTGCGTTCCTAAAAAAATATGTTTGGTGCGCCCCAGTGCACATTTGAACAAGTCAAATTATTTGTTGACACTTTCAATCAGCATCTGCATTTGTGTTTACTATTCATGCTAAATATATCTAAATACAGGTATACAGGACCGTCATTTCAAAGTTTCTCGGGGGATGGGGGGGGGGGGTAGATACAGTACATTACAGATAAAAACATGGGGAAAAAATAAATAGTCACCATGTTCATAATAACAGATCCATGTGAATTGAAAGGTTTGATTAATATATCGGGGAATCCAAGCTCAAACGCTTCTTCGGGACCCCTTGTAGTCAAAACTTACAATTTCAACTATTAGCTAAAACAATTTTAGCCATTTGGCTGCACCAAAACAGCGGGGGCTCTAGTCAGTAATCAGGCTCTGTGTTTTGTATACTGTGCATAGCTTAATAAAATAAATACAAGGAAGTACGTAAGACAGCTATTTTATGAATACAATGGACAAAAACAGCATCTCGTACATTATCCAAATTTTTATGCTAACTTATCAAAATAGATTTTCTAAATTCGAAAATCTAAATCTTTTTTCGCACAAAAAATTCATTAATTACTTATTAAACATTCTAATTGCCTCAAATGCGCCGCTAGAAGGAACGACCCCTGATCGGCATGACGTCAGTCGTGCCCTCGTACACAACTCCCCTCCCTCTCGCAATACGTCGTTTTTCAATGGGAACTGAACGCTGATGCTCCTCTAGATTTTCCTTATTTGTTATGTACATATAATACTTTGAACACATTTTTGATTTACAAAGATTATTGTGCTATGGAGTAAGGATTCCAGAAAGCTGACATGCATAATACGCAGAAAATAACATTACAAACCAGCATTATTTATTAATTTATTTTTATTTATTTATTATTATTATTATTATTATTATTATTATTGAGCAATCACGATTGCTTATTTCTTTCATTTGACAGTTTTGAATTCCTATCATTTTATTTTCCCGTCAGCACCCTCCGCACCATCACCGTCGACCGGCTCCTCATGATGCTGCTCCTATAGCGAAAACTGTCTCCAAGTTGCATCCATATCCTACACACACGTGCATACATACACAACTACACACACGCACACATACACCTACACACATACACACACCTACACATACACACACAAACAAATACACACACCTACACATACACACACACAACCACATACGCACACCTACACATACACACACACAAACACATACACACAACTACCCACACACTCATGCCTGCACACAGACACAAACACATATGCCTACACACATAAACATACCCCGCCCCCACGCACACAAACACTCATACACACAACTACCCACACACTCATGCCTGCACACAGACACAAACACACATGCCTACACACACAGACACAAACACACATGCCTGCACACATACACATACCGCCTACACACAAACACACATGCCTACACACACAGACACAAACACACATGCCTGCACACATACACATACCGCCTACACACAAACACACATACCCCCCTCCCAACACACACAACTCGTAATCATAGGCGGATTTAGGACTGAGTTCCTGGGGGGGCAGGATTTTTTTTTAGCAACTTTTTATTGCCCCCCACTCCTATGTTTTCGTCTGTTTCCTGTGATGCATAAGTCCATTCTTTACTTATTTGTGTGTATTAATGTGTGTTTTCATGCTGTCCTTTTTGAATTGACCTTAAGAGAGGGAGCTGGTACCAAGAGAGTGACGCAGGGCTCCCTTTTAAGTGGGAAATAGAATATTTCCAATTTTAGGGGGCCGGGGGTTTCTCCCCCGGAGGAAATTTTGTAAAATGGACATAAATTTCTGCATTTTGACGCCTTATAAAGGTTAATTGGATAGACATAAAAATAGATAACTAGATTATACAGTTGTACAGTATAGTCCAAACTTTGTAAGAAACAGCCATTTTAAGTTTGAAAGGAAAAATAAACTAGATTTCTCATTACAACAACCTTTTTTTAATTATAAATAGTGCAGAAAACGAAAAGGAATAGAAGTAGTGTATCATTTTTTTTCCTGGCTAAACAGATTAAAAATATGCAGTAGAAGTAATTGGAGCCTACTTTGCTTAGGGTTTTCAAAGACTTATCCAGTGGTTGGAAGTAGCGCGCTACAAATAGCGACGCTACTGTAGTAGCTACATTTTATAATAGTTTGTAGTGTAGCGTACTACTTTTTAAAAAAAGTAGAGTAGCGAGTAGTTCGCTACAAAAAAATGTAGTTTGTAGCGATTTCTTGAAACTACTTTTGAATAAAGTTTCGAAAAAAAAAAAAAACGCATTTTTAAACAAATCTGACTAGTGCAAGTCTTACGCAAGTAAAACTCGCACCTATCAGATTCGTAAGACTGAAAAATACGAGCTGACCTCTGACATATTATTTTGATGCCATACATTCTATCTGTTTGACGCCATTAGTTTGTTTGGCATAGAAACTTTCACATTTTCCCAATATTCGCCTTGAATAGAGCATGGCTTAGAAAGAAAGAAACGAATTTTTTCCGTTTCATGAAAATTTGCCCGTTAAGCAAAAAGCTTTCGGTATCAAAGCCATTTGCACATGCAGTCGAACCTCAACTTACGCGAGGGATGCGTTTCAAACTTTAGACAAACAGCTCGCTTATGCGAAATTATATTTCACTAACTTCATATTTAGAAAGAAAAAAATGCTGAGCGGCGATTTGTATGTTAACAATCTGATGTTTCGACAAGTACGGTGCAGGAAATTTTGTCTTTCAGTGATGCTAAAGGGAAATTCCATTCACCAAACTAATATACAGTACCCAAGAAACAACGTGATATAAGCCCTGCGCTTCCGCTCCAAAAATTTTCGTGTTGCGGGTGAGGAATTCGCGTCAACTGCAAAATGCGTTTATCGAGTAAAACTCGCTATATAAACATTTTGTGTTAGTCGAATTGCGTTGTAGTCAGAGTCCACTGTTGTTTAAAATTGCACATTGAAGTAAAGTAAGTATTTTTAGTTATGTTTCATGTTTCGGATAATTAGTAGCACCGTTTGGGATATTTTTCCTTTTTTTTCTTTTTCACTGATCGAGTATTGATATATCGACATATTAAAAGTCAGTGAGATGGTTTCTAGGTCCGGAACCCTAGCTTGAAGCTCAAAAGCAATTAATTCCTACGAAATATAAGTTCCTTTAAAATTAACTCATATAATGAAAATTAAAGTTTCTCTTTTGTTTAAAAGATGCTCCTCATCATCTAAATCACTTTCATGTATATGTATGTCTATGTAAAATTTAAATCAAATTATGACTGGATTTATCTCAATTTCAAGTAGCCGAGTTACACTTCTTGAATGAAATGCTACTTACTGTCAGGAAAGGATTAAAAATTTGAAGGTTGAATTCCTTCCACTTCTTAATCCTTTCTTGCAGGGAATATTCGTGCAAATGGTAAAAAAATGTTTGGATTGACGAATTGTTTCAGTAAAGGAAAGAAAGAATAAAAAACTTATTGAAATATTCCCTGTTTAAATGAGCCAATATATAATCTGAACATTTTTAAAATTTTTTCATTCAATCCTCAAATGGTGTGTATGTGTATGTTATTTATTTATTTATTTTTTTTAAAGTAGCGAAGTAGCGACTACATTTCAAAAGTAGTTTGTAGTTGCTACATTTTGAAAAAAGTAGTTGTAGTTGTAGTTAACTACATTTGTGCCAAAGTAGTTGTAGTTCGCTACAAAAGAAATGTAGTTTTTCCAACCACTGGACTTCTCATTATTTTCAAGGACTCTAGAATAAATAAAATTATTTAACGCACTTCATTTGTACTTTCCAGTGTCTGGTATTTTAGTACTTGATTGTAAATTTTTGCAGTCCTGTTCTAACTTGGGGAGAAATAGCTATTTTAACTTTAAAAGAAAAAAGAAATCATAGATTTCTCATGACAACAACTTTTCTTCAGTTGCAAGTGGGGCAGAAAACGAAAAGAAATAGAAGTAGTGTGTATTTTTTTTCCGTGCTAAACAGATAGACAATATGCAGAAGTAAGATAAAAGCAATCAATACAAAAGAATTTCCAAAATACTGCATTCAGGATTGAATAAATAGTAAGATATGAAACATGTGAGTCACAAAAATTTATTTCAAATAATATGTTACAAACGTGAGAACCATGATTTTTACATTTTTTATACAGGATGTGGCAAGGAGCTGAATTTGACATATGTTGGCATTCCTCCCTCTCTACCATTTATTAGAAATCAAGCACTTAAAAATGAAATTAGTTTTTTCAAGCAATTTCCATTTTTTAAGAAACGAATCATGAATTTTTTTTGGGGATTTAGGGACCCACTTCAAAGCAGGGGCCCTAAGCAACAGCTTGTTTATCTTATAGACAAATTCGACCCTGTTTGTAATTCACTTACCTGTAAATTTTTGCTTGATGTTTTGTAATTTTTACGAAAATTCCTCAGTTTTTACCGTTAAAGGATTTTTACGATTTTACCAATCTTTGTTAAGTTTTTATAGACTTTTATAAAATTTCAGCAAATTTTTCCAAAACTTTTGACGACTCAATTATTTAGATTTCAATAATGACAAGGACTGACTCACTTAGACTTAGATTATTATGACTCACCTTACTTTTTAAACAGTATTTATAAAGTAAGTAAAATTGTACTCTCCCTCTAAATAAAAAGATTCATTTAATCAGAACACTCAGATAGCTGAAAGTTATTCCGTTTGCGATAGTATTTATTCTCTCTCTCTCTTTCTCTTAAAAAAGAGAGAGAAGGAAAAACACTTATGTTTTTTAGAATTTCTCAAAAGGCCAATTAATATACTAAGAACATAAATATTATGCACAAATAAATACTTGAAATGTGTACACAAATCATAATGAGTAGATCATTCTGTTAGCGCGAATGGGGGAGGGGGAGTTTTTCCCCTTTGCTTTAGGTTCTAATTTGTTAAAATAATCGTCAATTATTATAAGTGTTGCAGCTTATTGTATAGCTCGTTTAGCCTATATTTTCATTCATATAAAATAGCCCAAATAGTTTTCAGTCCAAAATAGTGAATTTAGACACATTTTCAGCACCCCAGTGACAGCTGTACTATTTGTATTTAATGTTCGTTTTTTTTTTCTTTTCTTTTCTCCCATCAGAAAAGGACATTTGCTTTTCTCTTCATTTTCATTGAACTATTCAAAAAAGAAAAAGTCATGATTTTTTTGTTTTAAGATTTTGGAAGATGTGTTGTTACTGCAAAAAGTCCCCCCAAAACAAGGGGGGACATAGGGGCATCGCCCCTATGCCCCCCCTATAAATCCACAGATGCCCTTCAAAAAGAAATATATATATATATATATATATATATATATATATATATATATATATATATATATATATATATATATATATATATATATATATATATATATATATATATTTTTTAATTTTTGGAAAATGTGTTGTTACTACATAAATTCTCCCAAAACTGGGGGGGGCATTGCCCCCCTCTGCCCCCCCATAAATCCGCCCATGCTCGTAATTGCGAAAAACATAATTTGAATTCCAGATGTCAAAATTCAAATTCATTTCTATTTTTTTTTTTTTTTTTTTTTTTTTGGTTGAAATCAGTGTTGTATGTGAAAGCTCTAAGGTGTGATTTTTTGGTTTATTTATTTTTTTTTTAAGTTAGAGCTTATAAGCCGAGAAAATAAATCTTCACAAGAAAATTGAGGCGAATAGGCTGTAGAGTTAATAAGTTCGTGATTTGACTGCGATCGATGTATAGACTACCGCAAGCATGCGATTTTAATCTTCCCTTTCAAATACAATGCTCTTAAAATAAAATTTGAAAATTTATAGCATTGATTAACTCTAAAAAACATTTCAATATTGCTGCTAACTCAGAAAAAAAATTGTAAGCAAATTAAGAAAAATGAAACACGTTATTTTAATGCCAAAAACATGTATGCAAAACAAAAACTAATTTGTAAAAATAGAATATCCGAGATGTTGTTTGATGTAAAACGTAATATATCCAATCAGTTCTAGTTTAATTTATTTTTCAAATATTCAGTTTCTTCAAAAATAGCTACAGATTGTGGACAAAGGATGTAAGAACAAAAATAAATACAATACTGTTTAATTTTGAAAAAGGTTTTAGAAAAATTGCATTTTGGTGTTCTTACAGAATCGATATTTCCAAGCTCGCAGAAAATTTAAACATTTTTTTTTTTTTCAATTCTAATTTACCCTAAGAGCATTTGTTGGCAATATTAATTTTAAAATAATACTACTAATAATAATTTTAAAGAAAAAAAACACACACACAAATTAATATTTATAAAAATGTAAGAAAGGGTCTAGAAAAAGTTACTATCAAAGTTGTGGGAACTTTGAAAAATAAGTAACCTTCATAGGAAACATAAACTATTAAAATAATTTTTGATTTAGATCAATGATTAAGTGAAATTAAGCAGGGATAAGTCCAGGCCCCGACCTATAAATCTTGGGCCCCATTGCAACAAAATCTGTAGGGCCTCTCCCCAAAGTAGCAGTGTATCTTTGCAACGTTAATAAGTCATATTGCTATTCCTTTAATTTTTTTCTCTTTTCAATTTCTTGGGCCGTTTAAGGACTTGCCCCCCCCCCCCCCCCAAACTGTGGGGTCTGCGGGTACGCAGATCCGTGCCTGGATAAAACATATATTTGTTACTAAAAAAGGCGATTTTCTTTTTTTTTTTAATATTAAAAAAATGTATGTAAATTACTTTTGATGACTCATGAAATAACTTTTATAACTGGTATATGAAATTAACTGAATTCCTGCCCACATTCCGTGCAGATAATATGCTTTCAAAGCAAGATTATTTGCCTAGATTATAATATGTATCATGTTTATGTGATGCCTCCTGTTCATCTAATAAAACAAACTCAAGTACCATGAGCACCAGCAAGTGTGCGATCTCTTAAAATTCCTGGAAAAAGTCATTCCTTTTTAATCTGTTCATTCTGCGTTCCCTAGAGTAAATTGGGAGAATTCTCGGAAATTTGAACAATAGCTCAAGCAAGCGCAGGGAAAGAAAATAGGACAGTTTCTTCTGAACATATTACACAGTGGATTTTTTTTCTTTTGGAAGTTAAGATATATGGTTTGGAAACTGATATTATTCAACCATGTGATGATCACAAAAAACAAGAACAACATATTATTGACAGATAAATAAATACTAGAAATACCCCAAATAAACGCACAAATACGTAAAGCACCCTACAAAAAGCACACGGACATCAAAGAAAGACGCTAAGCGGCTGGGAGGCAGGGCACATCGCACGTCACTTCTCGAAGAGTCACGTGACTCCCCGTTTCAGCTGAAAACGAAACTAATCTAATTTTGCTTGTAAATAACTTTTAAAATATCGCACTGAAATGAGACAAAAAACGTTTTCTGACATTTATAGGTCATTCTGAGTGTGTTAAAGCTAAAAACAAAAAAATGCTGTTAAGAAAATACTTCCTTTTCTTTGCACAAGGAAGTAAAATGTACCCCTCCTTATGTTGTTCGAAGAGTGCATATTCAATCTGGAAGAATTTTCCGGACAATCCCAGTTTTCAGTATTCCGAGGTGACATGAGCCCCAATCAGCTCAGATTTTGTAAATATTGTTGACTCGACTGTATTTCCAAAACGATTGGGACTCTTTTTTTTTTTTTTTTTTTTACCTGCGAATTCACAAGGGAGGAGAACACGTGTGTGGAGTAATTCGCCGCTATGACTATCAATAGATTCACGTCACTGGACTCCATCGATTCATCTCCATTCTCCTGAAACATCAAAGACCAAGGATATCGCAAACCACGTGACGGCCAGTCATTCGCCATCTCAGTGAGATTTGTTTGTTTATGGACATCAGTTTTCTATTTTTAGGCCCGCATCGAATCTTTTTTGAATAGTTTAATGATCACTGTTGTTTGGTGCATTGTGAGAAACGGATTTCGTTCAGAATTGGAGAATATAGTCATTAGGATATATAAAAACATTCAGTTTGAAGTTGTTTCTATTTTCAAAAACATAAATTTTTCGCAATCATTCAGTTCAAGTTCAACAGGAAATTAACTAACTTTTAGATTAGCTGCTGATATTTATCAGTTAATTCTTCTTAATTTTTGTCCGTGCGTAGACTATATTATTATTTGGATTTTTGTAACATATCAGAAATTTCTCACGTAACCGCAATAGTCCTTCCTTGCTTTTATTTTTACAAGTTTACAAAAAAGCTCACACATTTTCGTTTATGAACGACATCTGTCTTGTTTTTAATACTTTTTTTTTTCAAATGAGAAATTTATCTTTTTTACTTCAAATTAGAATAGCATATGAATTAATGAAGACATAACAAGAAGTTCTGTCTAGAACTAGAAGAGCCTTCTTTCCCGTATACCCATACTACATTCTAGTACCTGATCAATATTCTCAAAAATAGCTAAAATCGCAATTTTTTTCAAACATATTTTTAAAATACTTTAAGCTGATTTCTAGGAATAAAATAAACAAAGCAGCTAATACACTTTTTCCCAGTAAAAAAATCTTTCACAGCTTTCAAAACAAAAAAATAATAATTAAAATTAATAAGCTCATTAAAATAAATACATCATATCAAAAAAAAAAAAAAGTTTCTTTTTCCCCTGTTGCCAAAAACAATTTTTTAAATGAATTAATGCACTTACCAAAATAAATAAAAACAATAAAATGTCAACTTAAAGAAATAATTTCCATTGTCCAAAAAAAAAAAAAAAAATCGTCTGCGCATATCGTTATGTAGAAACATAAATGACTTCGAGTTTATTCGCCGAATACTGAATAACTAAATTAAAACTTTAGCGTAAAAATAAAAACAAGTCAGATCAACAATAATTATTTCAGTCAAAACCATAGCTGCGGAGTCGGAGTCGGAGTCAATCTCATTTTGGGGTAAAGGAGTCGGAGTCGAATATCTAAGAATCGGAGTCAGTCATTTGTCCTCCGTGTATAAATTTTTGCCAAAGCTACGAAGTCAGAGTCGAAGTCGGGGAGTCGGAGACCGATTAATTGTCGGGCACAGGAGTCGGAGTCGGAGTCAAGTGCCCCTAAATTCTCGGAGTCGAAGTCTGGAGTTTGGCGTCAAGAGCTATTTCCAACAAAATTTGTTGGAAGTAAATCCGCCTCCAAGTACGGAATCTACATTGACTTTCAGTTTCCCCGTAGGCGCTAATGTTAAGGGATTTGAACTGTTCAAAATTGAACGGAAAATTGTTCAAATCAAAAAGATATTTTACATACAAGTTTTTCATCAAACGCTTTTTCCTACAAAGTTTGTTTGAAGCAAATTCGCCTCACAGTTTGGAATTGCCTTGAATTTTCCCGTAGGCGCTAATGTTAAGTTTTTTTGAACTGTTCAAAACTGAACAAAAAATAGTTCAAGTCAAAAAAGGAAATGTAGGTGTGAGGTGTCCTCGCCGAGATCTTTCGAACAAAAAAAAGTTTGTTCGAATCGGACTATTCATTCAAAAGTTATTAGGGGGGGGGGGGCAGACAGACAGACCGACAGACATTTTTCCCCATCTCAATACCCTACTTTCCAAATTTTAATTTTTCGATATTTATTTAATTATTTTATTTATTTTTGACTTTTTTTTTGTTTTTTGCGATATTTTTAAGATGCATTAAGCCTTTTTTCATGCTTTTTTCTTCTTTTTCTGACTTTTACTGGGAAAGTAGGCTAAAAAGAGAGACGTCATCTTCCATGACGAATCTCGTTTTAGTCTTTTAGTCTCAAGTGATATGATAATAAGAACGTGAGATTCAGAACATGCTCCATTCTCAGTGAAGTGAAATTTGAAGAAAACGAGACGTATTGGTCTGAGATCGTATCATCATAAAGGGGGTCCTAGCCAGGGACTGATTTACGGCAGGGCACTCGGGGCCCGGGCCTGGGGCACCAAAGGAAAGGGGGCACCAAATTTCTGTCATCATTTTTTTTTTTTTTTTTTTTTTTGAGCAATCACGATTGCTTATTGCTCTCATTTGACAGTCCTTTACGTTGTGGTTCCTTTTTCAGCTTGGATCAGCAGCACCACCGCCCACTGGCGGCAGCACGGCTGCTCTGGTCCTGAGCACTGTCCCACGGAATCCACTTCTGCTTGCTGGTGGCGTCATCGACTAATAATAAGAGTAGACCTAGCTATGGCAACCCTTTTGCTGCTCATAAACCAAATCATGTGACTGGTGGATATCCTGGCAACAGCGGCAGTTGATCGTAGCAGACGATCAACGCGAGCGAGAAATAAAATAAATAGAATTGATGGAACGCGGAAGAATGATCTTTTATGGAGTCCGATTTGTAAATTTGTTATTCTAAGTTGTAAATATTTTGTTAATATAGCGAGTTTTTCGTTTAGAAAGTATTGTGCATTTTCTTTCTTCACTTTCAATAACTCTCTAAGCAATTAAAGATGCAAGCGCCCAAAAAGAATCGACAAACGGTAAGATTTTTACCTACAATTTCAATTTAAGATACCGATTAGTACATTTTTGCGTTAACGCAAAACGTTTACGCTATTACGTTTACGCCAACGCTGACGTAGCAGTTCCGAATGAAATTAAAGTTACTGAAAACTGTGATCAAAAACTAATTACTAATGTCAAAATAATGCATAACTAAAAGAAAAACAGTTCAATCATCTCTGCACATGGAAAAAAATATAATAAAAACACATTAAGTCTTAAAATACATATCGAGTGCCAAACTATAGATAATCCTGCCATCTAGCAACCATGCTGCCAAAGTTTTCGCCAAGCCTTCCACTAGTCACATGATGTATCATCCATGAACCAATTTTTTCATCAGCAAGTCCGGGAAAGCTCTGTCTATTATTAGTCTATGGGTGGCGTCCATGTCCTAACACGCATGTTCATACACCCTCGCCTACGCGCGCGCGCCTTTACACACATACACAGGCCTACGTGCACACACGTAAGCCTGCACACACACAACTATACACACGTAACCACCGAGGAGGAGGGACATGCTTGGGGGGGGGGAGCCATTTCTAGAAACAATAACTCTAATGAGTAGGGTCTTGTCGCAACTCGTGATTGCGAAAAACATAATTTGAATTCAAAGTTTCAGAATTCAAATTAGAGTTGATTGGAGGAAGAGGGTCACAGGTTTTTTTTTTATTTTTTTATTTTTAGGGACCAGTGCTCAGGGCCTCTAACTAAAGGAAACAAAAACATTTTTGTCATTTGACAATTTTTTTTATTAAATGAAAGCCTATTAGCCAATTGTTGTGGAGAACGATCATTTTCGCTATTGAAGAGTCCTTTTAATAAAGTGTCCTTTGCGTAATCTCATTTCTGGTGGTAAATTATCTATATTAGCTCTGTTATCAATAGAAGTAAGTTTGACCTAAAACTTGATTATGAGGACATTATAGATGAATTTCCTACAAGAAAACAAAGTTGAAAATATATAAAGAATCATTGATGCGCAGAAAGCACATTATGATTTACCTTTACCAATTGTATCATATTTTTTTCCATCTGCGACTGTAAAAAATTTCTAACATGAAAACCATAAGATTATTTTAGATTTATATTCAATGATTTCTTTGCAAAATACCTTAATTATTAACTTTTTTTCGTATGAAATCGATATTTTAAAGTTTTCTTTCTATCAAAATAATGTCCAACACTTACCTTCATATTTTTTGTGTGGGGGGAGGGCACCATATCTGTAAGTGCCCGGGGCACCCAGCTCAGTAAATCGGTCCTTGGTCGTACCGACCTCCACAACATAAGAAATGGATCTCTGATTCAGCTACAGAGATAAGTCATACATTGAAAGTTTTCTCGGAGGAGAGGGGGAAGGGAAAAGGGTACATACGAAATGCATGTTATCTGTGAAAACAAAAATGTATAAATAGATATCCACATTCATAATTGCATAACATTTTAAAGAGAAAGGGATTCGAATTCCACCATTATGCATAAATAAACGTTTTACTGTAATGGGGTGGTTTCCTTCAGTCAATAGTACTACTTTTAGTCATTGAAATGGATAGAATGAGCAAAAAAAAAAATTACATGGACCCAGAAAATGCTTTAATTTTCCCAACAGTTTTTTTAAATCAATTTTTTAAAATGTCCGATTTTTCAAACAAGGCGTGGTCTTTATGACGTCACAAATGATGCAATTTGGCGCATCTTTCTGCTACGTTTCCACGTTATGATAATCAAGCAGCGAATTAAAATGGCGCTCTACGCTTGCTATCAACCCTATTGCTGCCAATGCACGTGAGTAAAAATGCGAATTAAATATTTTGTTCTGTGAATGGCAACATTGAATGGCATTTCATCATTTGTGATGTCACACGACAAAAGTGTAAACAATGAAAGCGCACCGATTTAAGTTTTTTCAGAAATATTAAACTTAAATAAATTATTTAAAAAATGGTCAGATCATATGTTCTTAAGCATGCTCTTTTAGAAAAAAAATACTTTTAAAATTTTGGAAACGACCCCATTATGCAGCAATCTTTTAACTCCCACTTTCGATTTACGATAATTTTTTTTTCTTCTTCTCATAAATATGTAATACGAAGCATTTTGAACAAAAGTACATAGTTATCTTTTTTTATATAAAAATTTTATTATCATTTGAATCGATCGGCACATTGCATAAAAATAAGAAGCAACATCCGCGGATTGCATGCCGCTCCGTTGCAAACTTTTGTTTTAGCATAGCATAATGTTTTCATTCAGATTTATCAAAAAAGAAAATAAATTTAGCTCAAACATTAGCGAAACCATGAAAAACGTGACATACACAGCGACAGGAGAGTTTTCACTATTTTTTGAGTTAGAATCAAAAATCCGGAAAATTCCGAAATCCGGCGACTTTTCGTAAAATTTCGGCAGGCTCTGTGGTTTCATATTTCGATGACGGGGACCGAGGGCAAATAATTTATGTGTCCAGAAATGTGATTTACAACGCTTTTTCGGTTGCTATTCGCACTTTTTTTTTCATTATTACACTATCCTGTGGTTTCCTGATAAGTAAAATATTTTTCATGTGCCTTTTTTAGGTCTATTTCTATGTTTCTATGTCGTGGTGGTTCCTCTCATCAAATGATTTGGTAAATCCGCTTCTGGGGGGCGTTGTTAATCACACTTTTCTCGTCCAGAATCAAACGCTGCCGATTTTTCATACTTCTCTAGATCGTTCCGATAGAATTTTCGTTTCTCTTTCAACCGGTCAGAACCGATCTCCTATCAATGCAGAAGATAGCTGCACAAATCGGCAGATACCTCCAGCACTCGGTGACTATAGATAGCGAGATGTTGAAACACACCTGAGTTTGACGACTTTGATTCTGTGACCTTCTCTATTTCAATGCCGAATAAACGAGAGAAGGAAGAAAAAGTTCGATAGGATTACTATACATTTAGTCTTTTTTCTTTTGCTCTCACCAGTGTGTCTTTTCATTTATATTAATTTTTAACCGATTTCAAAAAGGAAACGGTTATCAGTTCATACCGCATGTATGTTTTTTTTTTTTTTTTTTTTTGAGCAATCACGATTGCTTATTGTTCTCATTTGACCGTTTTTGGTGTCCGTGCCTTTTTCAGCTTGAATCAGGTAGCCTCTGCAGCATCACCGCCCACCGGCCTCTGCAGACGCGGCTCCGAGCACTGTCTACTGGAATCCGTTTCTCCTGGTCGGTGGCGTCCATGTCCTACATACACGCATGCTCATATACACACACACACACACACACGCTCATACACAAGCCTTTACACACATACACACATCCCTACGTGCATATACACAGTTCTAAGGACACACACAAGCCTACACATGCACGTACGCGCGCCTACACACACACAAACACACGACTGTACACACGTAACCGCCCAGGAGGAGGAGCAGGCTTGGGGGGAAAGAAGTCGTTTCTAGAAACAATAAGCAGGATCCTGTCACAACTCGTGATTGCGAAAAACATAATTTGAATTCAAAATTTAAGAATTCAAGTTAATTTTCAATTTTTAATTTTTTTTTTTTTATCCACTCACAGCGTCTCACCTAGTAAACCAATTTTTATGATTCTTATGCATAGGGGATGGCTCAACTTAGGTCCCATTACTTTGTTTGACCATATTTGTTCTTTAGAAAAAAAGTTATGGGCAAAAAACAGTAAATTTTATTTAATTTCCCTATTAAATGATTAAAATAATATGAAACCCACTGTTATAAAAGTTTGGTGCCATATAACAGTAACATTAATAGTAATTGTAATGATAATTTTGAATAAAGGGTTATCTGAAGCAAGCATCAAGTTTCTTCAGTGTCATTGCTCCATAGTGGTATAGTGGTGGTAAAGCTAACCTGGAAGCGAGGTGATGCAGTGATTAGGATCTGTGTCGCCTTTACAATGCTACCAGGTTATGTTTGCCTCAACTATACAGGATTGCATCACAAGCAACTGGTATGTTGTGAAATGCAAATTAGTTAGGGATATTTAAACGGTTATAATTAAATTAACACACAAATGAATTCCAGAGAGGAACAAAGATAAATTCTTAGTGCCAATCGCTTCAAGTTTAAGGCGTGCTTATAGTTTTTTATTTATTATTTTTTTTTTTTATTTTTAGTATGGAGCATTTTTATCAAAAAAATAAGGTAAAGTTTCGTGATGGTAACTTCTTACTTTTACTGAAATATCTACATTTACACTAAAAAGAATAAAATAAAAAAATTTTGAAAAAAAATAGAACCTACTTCAAAATTGCTCTAAAAAGTGAAAAATAATTTTATTCTTTAAACACCAGCGATAATACTTTTAAACATAATTTTTGAAGTTGGCGCAAAAACGATAGAGAAGATCATTCACAGCCATATAACTCAACTACAACTCTAAATTTAACCAGGCCTAGTTTCTCCCCTACCACCCACATTATGCATTAATAACAGCATATTTCAGTAACGATATAAATGTTTCGTTTCTAACTTTGGATGATTTTCTGAAAAAAATATGGACGAAGGGACGAAGCATGGTTACACTGGATTTTACTTTTTGTTTTTGCGCCAACTTCAAAAATTATGTTTTAAAGTATTATCGATGGTGTTTAAAGAATAAAATTATTTTTCACTTTTTAGAGCAATTTTAAAGTTGGTTCTATTTTTTTTTTTCAAAATTTTTTTATCGTATATTGTATGGTCGTCTTGAGTTCGATGATTTTGTGTATCATATGTTCGCTTTTTTTTTCTTCAAATATTTATATAGAAGTAAAAGTTTATGATATGCTAACAACACGTGCGTCATAAGCTGAGTCCATAGGCTGAATCCATTTTGTGTGACACGAGTCACACATATTTCCAATGCCATCGACGGAGACAAGTCTTGAATAATGCAAAAATATTTAAAATTTTCCCTGATAAAAAATATTTACACTTATTTTTCTATAGCGTTTGAGTTATGTTTAATAGTTAATAAGAGATTAAAAAAAAAAATACAAAGCAATTTTCACAATGCGATCAAAGAGACAAAATAACTTTTCTGGGTCCGAAAGGCCAATTTAAGTATTCCTGTAGTTTTCAATTATTCCAAGAAAATGACACCACAAACGAAGAAACATGCGAATCGAAAAGACGTAACTATACCAACATCAAATAAAATATCAATAATTTTAATGGAGATGAGGATTATTCGAATTTAATTTTTAACTGCTTGTCACTTTTTTTCCTTTGGAGATAGAAGCTCAGTTTTTCGATCATAGGTCGAGTTAGATCTGGAGTAAAAAAAGCCTCTTATTTCTGTGGTGTCAAAAAAAAAAAAATGTAGGACAAGCTTTTTACTGATAGATTTACTGAAGAAAGTAGTGCCTGAATTTTAGCTAAGCCTAAAAAAGTTCGAGCTAAAAACGCAAATAACTCCCGCAGTATTTAAGTTAGAGCATTGAAACAAATTGCGTAGAACGCAGAAAATTCTACCCTTTCTAACGATATATAATATTTACATGTGCAAGTAATTTTTCACCCCTTTAATAGGCAATAATAGGCAATTTACGCGAAATTTGAGCTTAAAAAAATAATTACCAAAAAACTAATTCAAATTTTAAAAAATGAAACCCCAGGTGCACATTCCGGTGCTCGAAGTAGTTTTGTACACAATTTCAAGGCTGTAGGGGCTATGGGGTCTCCTGGACGCACGTCCGCCACAGACTTCCTCCCAGAATTTCTTTGAAACCTTGCTTTTATTTATTACTAGTGGCACCCGCGCGGCTTTGCCCGTAATAGAAAATTAAAAGGTCTTTTGGTTCGCCTGTATATTTACAAATGTTGTATGGTGAATTTTCTCGCCAATTAGCTTGTGCCCATGTTACGGTTCCACATTATGATAATTTCGTAATTTACTCGTCCAACTTATGATAATTTTGCTCGTGAAAATTTTTAAAAATTGGAATAGAAAAAGAACCACATCGAATTTTCGAAAAAACGCTTCGAGGTGCACACCCCCATGCTACAAACTAACTTTGTGCCAAGTTTTATGAAAATCGGCCGAATGGTCTAGGCGCTATGCGCATCACAGAGATCCTGTCAGACAGACAGAGATCCGGACAAAGAGACTTTCAGCTTTATTATTAGTAAAGAGAAAGAGAAAAGCTAAATCAAAATAAAGAGAGAGGGAAGAGTTTATAAACAGGATAAAAGTGCAGGAAAGTAGTTAAATATTTTTTTCTGGATATTTTTTTCTCTAAGTGCGGGGCCCCCAGAAGCGCGGGGCGCGTAGCATTTGCTACTTCTGCTCTATAGCTAATCCGACCCTGGTTCTATCTCATCAGAAATGGATGTCTACAGAATCCCTTGAACAGAATCAGATAATTGATACCGTTCCAACAGAAGTTGACCAGTTTTTTAAATGGTGCTGCAACGGAAAATTCGAAATTAATTCTATTTCTGAGGTGCAGCACAATATCGAGCTAAATGAAGTTAAAGACACATATATTCGTGAATGAAATACTCTCTGCGTACCAAGCTTCGAAAGAAACTGTTGTTTGGCACAGTGTTGCCAGATTGGGGGAATTTTCCCCATTTTGGGGAAATCTGGTGCTGTCTGGGGAAATTTTGGGGGAAACGGGTTTTGAAGGGAATTTTTTGGGGAATTTTTTTTTTCTTGGAGAATACCTGGGAAAAAAAAACTTCGGGGGGAAAAAAGAATTTTTTTTAGCTTTATTATTAGTAAAGATAAAGAAAGATAAAGATAAAGACAAAAAAAAAGTGAAAATGGGAAGAAAAAAAAAAGTTTTATAAGAAAATTTGGCTATTTGGGGGAAAAATTTTTTTTTCAAGAGACAAAAAGAAGAAGTCGATTCGTTTTATGAAAATATTAGTGGAAAAGTAATTTTTGAATTCGGTGAATTTTGATAGAAAACATCGCTTTGTGGGGAAAAGTTGGAAGGGAACTGGGGAAATCTGGATTTGACCATCTGGCAACACTGGTTTGGCATACCCGAGATATGTCTTTGTTACCCGAATCAAATTTGCAATTGATTTTTTACATTAAAAAAAGAGTTTTGATAGATTATTCAAAAGTTCTACGTTTGGAAACACTGATAGCAAATGAGGTAGTACAGTGCATGGATGAGAATGGCGGGATCTATATTCCTCTTTTTCTGATAAAGGAAAGATTTTTATTTTGTGCTGCAGATAATATTGATTTCCTTGAAGACACATTTTATGGGAAAGGTACTTTGCATGGCACTGAAATGGCACTTTACCAACAGAAAAAAAGACTGGGATACAAATTACACGTTTTCTTATCACACCTTCAACATCCCGTTCCCTTTTAACACATTATCACAGTTCAGAACATTTGATCACAGAAACGTGAATTTGTGTATTACCTCTCATCGATAGCAAGTTAAGTTCCTCATCAACATAGCTTACTTCTTGATGAAACTGGAAGATGTAACTAAATAATATATTTTACAGGATCATGGATATTGAATTACATAAACCAGTTTTAAAATTTCCTATGGCAAACCAAAACTTGTCCCATAATTGGATTATCAGACCTGGTGAATTAAATACAATTATAGGTATGCTGCGAGTAATTGGATTATATTACAGGTCTTGACGCCACTTTGACCTGAGTTATACAGTGAAACTGTAATGTTAAAAATTCTTGTAGGAAAGTGTGTCAGGCGGGCTATAGAAGCACATTCTACATTGAGGGTTTGCACTATTCAAATGTTATCTCTATGCCTTTTATGCACATAATGAAGAAATTACATTTCGATGCGATGATAAAGTGCAAAAACTAATCAATTGTTTTCAAGAAAAAAGTAGGGTGAAACAATAGAACTTCACTCAAATATAATACAAATATTGTTAGATTTCAAAATATATGAAAAAATTAAAGATTTTGAGGATACAGAATCAAATGGAAGACCAATATTTAAACTTGCTTTGATATATGAGGCAGTGAGAAGCAAAGGGATGTAAGTGGCAAAATTAAAAATTTGGAAATAACCAGTGCACATGGTAGGTGAACCTCTACTCTGTCTTGGGGCAAGAGTTGGTACTAGTAGCCCCGGTAGTTGCTTGGGTGGTTACGTGTGCATAGTTGTGTATGTGTAGGCTTGTGTGTGTGCATATACCTATGTGTATGCACGCTGGTATGTGTGTAAAGGCGCGTGTGTGGATGTGTGTAAGTGTGTATGAGCGTGCGTGTGTGTAGAACATGGACGCCACCGACCAGGAACAGCGGCAGAGGACGGTGGGGGTTGAAAAAGGAACAAAACATCAAGGACGGTCAAATGAAAACAATTAACAATCGTGATTGCTCAAAAAAAAAAAAAAAAAATGCGATTTAATATTTTAATGTAACACAAATGCGAAAATGTTTGCTTTGACTTTTTCTCAAGTACACTGTTTGTAAAGCTTATCTTTTTAATCAATTCGAAGCCGCAAAACTAAAAAATTTAATTATTATTTTGCTGTTACTTTTAGTCTAAAGTCAACATGGTTCTTCTCTTGCATTATAATGCATCTATCTAATTATGACTGTCATCATCTGACGGGAAAGACTTACAACCCAAGGAAATCACTTCCAGAGCACCGACGGGAATCGAACCCACGACCTCCCGTGCAGTACACAAGCAAGCACAACCGCTCGGCCACGGAGCCACTGTCGAATGCATTATGAATAATCTAGATTTCTTTGTGTGTCTAAAACAAAAGGCTATTAGAGTTACTGAGCAGGACCGACGAGAGGCAATGTCAGGCGTCGGAAACTCGGGGTCCAACTTTCTTTTTGGGGAGAGAGGGGGGGGGGGCAAACGGACGCTTTGGCCTTTGGCGACTTTGCATATTACCTTCAAAAAATTCCAACTAAACTATACTCAAAACTATTCTAAAATTTGAACATATGCTCTTTTAAGCACACACAGTGTTTCTGATTATATACCACCTCAGTACTGAAATTTGCTTTTCCAGGAGGAAAATAATTAATATCATCAAAGTGGTTTGAAGTAAACATTTCTGTTGTAGCCAAAATAAGGCGGTTTTTTTTAGACGTCGCATAAAAGCATTTTTATATATATAAAATAGCGAATGATCGAGTAACACTCCTAGCGTCATCAACAATGAAACTCGAGCCACGTCATGATAATTTTGGTAATATTTGACATGCACGGAAATGTTTTATTTTGACTAGGCTGAAATCGATCCGATTACTTGTATTAACTGTTTTACTGATAGGACTCATTTTAGGAAAATGAATAAACAAAAAAAGGCCAACAATGAACGCTATCTACTGGAGTTTAAGGGTTAATCCACTGGATTTTGGGTTACAATTTCAACTATCAAAATATCACCAAACAGGCAATGGCTTTGTTCAAATGTAGAAGCAATTTTCACCCGTCATACCTTGATGGGCGATTTTCTAGTTACATATGCGTATTTATAGATTAATTTACCGTGATGCATCAAATAAATTATGCGTCGTATCCAGGATTATCACGTGAAAACAAAAGCGTAAATTCCTTTCTCCTGATGTAATTTTCGGTTGTAACAATGTTGCTCAAAATATATTCGTTATCTGTTGACACACATAAGAATTGGTGATCGGAAAACGAAGCTTTTCACCCAGATTGATCAGCCTTCTTTATCAAGGTAATTTTATTTGGGATGAAATTATGCGTGCACAGCATACTACTTATGTATAAATCATATAATAGGGGATGGGAAACCTGCATTCCACACTCTTGAGCTTTTTTCTAACCAAATATATCTGTACCCCAGGGCCAGACTAACGTAAGCTCAAAAAATGGCAATTTTCAGGTTATTGCTGCATTGTATGTATGGTAATTCCACGTCAAATCAATCAAAAAATGTAAGTTTTTGACCTCGTCATCTCTTATTTTAACGGCAATTGATGTGAAGGACACATATGACAAGATAAGTAATCCTGCCAATTTTTAGAATGCTACTTAAAAAAAATTACGAAATACAAGGCTGTTAAAAAACTGAAAAAAATATGAAAAAAAAACGAAAAGTTGTGAAATTCAAATGACTGTAACTTATCTCCTAAATATATTAGAATAAAAACTCAAAAACCATTGTAAAGCTAAAGGATAGAGCTTTCTATTGGAGTTTTGGCATGGTTTAAAAGTTCACCAAATTTGCATAAATTTTTGTTGGAAAATTCGGAGAAAGCTCTTCGCTCTTGACTTTAAGAAATAGTAGGTACGAACATATAAATCCTGTCAATAATTTCCCCAAGAAAAAATGTCGCCAAATGCCGAAATATTTTACATGATCATAAGAACTCCAACTGGAAAAAATTCCAACATGAGTAACGAAAATTTGACCACTTTTGAAATTGTGCCAAAACACTGAGTAAGGGAAGTTGTAGTCTTATTTTATTTAATTACAAATGTTATTAAAGGTTTTAAGCTTGTTCTGTTGACTCGACGTTAAATCCTGGTTATCACAAATTTGCCATTTCAATTGCGCTTGCGCGCGGACTTAGCTGATTTCAAAACTCTTGCAAACTAATGAAAAACATTTAAATTTGTTAATATGAGATGAGAACAGATAAAAATTGGAAATTACAAAGCTTTCTTTGATTCAGTGTTTACGCCTCGGTAAAGATTGGGTTTTGCATCTTAATTATTAATGAATTCGGAGTCTGATTTTTCTATCAAACAAAGACCCTTTTCAGGGCCAAATTTTTAACCTAAGAAGAGCGTACTCGATTTGCAGCATCACTTCCAATAGAAAGCCGAACCCTTAATCTAAATACAAATGTATAATACTAAGCTGTTTACGCCTAACGTAAAATATCCGCAAAAGATGGATATTTGTAATATTCCGATCATTTTTAAAATACATAACGTGCTTTATGTATTTTAAATTATTTGTATTTTAAATTATGGAATTAAAACGTTAAATAAATATTTCCAAACCAATAAATATTGAAGTGTCATTTTTCTCTTTTCTTTATAAAGATTATCAGTTATTCATATCCGTAGTTTCATGTAATGTATCCCGAAATCGCTGTGAAAATATTCTAATCGCATTCATTAATTTGTTGGGACTCTAGCACAGCCTAAATATAAGCAAGCAACACGAAATCTTGAAACAAAAAGCCCAAAAAGCTAAGCTCATGCGCAGTTGAAATGGCAAATTTGTGATAACCGAGATTTAACGTCTAGTGTTCTGTTGCGACTTATTAAATCGTTAAAAAAGGGAGAAAATGTTAACCATAAGTTATACAAAGTGTGGTTTGCAGGTTTGGGAATATTGAGACTCTGGCACAGTCTGCAAATTTTGGACAATTATTTTTATTACAACATCAAAACCAAAAAATTTAATACACGGTCTTAGGTATAAAAAAAACTTGGCGACAGTTGGAAAAATGGCTAATTATCTTCGTAATCGAAATCTTCTCGCAAGCTTGGCGAAGTTCAGGGTTAACTGACTAATACGTAAGTGCCAAGAAGTAAAAGGTGTTTATATATAAAATGGCTGCGACTAAATTCCAAATAATACCGCATCTATTGCACGCAGAATAATGAATTACGAATTACGTTAAGGTGTAAACCCAAAATAAAAAAATGTGTTACAGATTCGTGACTTTGATTCTAAAATAGTATTCATGCATTTGTTTTCAGCAAAACAAATTTTTTTGGCGACTACTTGTCTTAGCGAAGACACAAAAATATTTAAAAATCAAGATAAGCCTCGTATTGTACTCGCATTATGAAAATACTACTTGTTTTCTTGTCTAACGCACCGCAAGATAAGTTTAAAAATCCAGACAAGCCTCGTTTGAGACTACGAAATAAACTTTAAATGACGAATTAGGGGGTGTTACAATCATCTCTCGAACTTCGGGTAAAGTTCCCCTTGTGCAGCTTTTTAATGGCTTTAACATGCTGCAAAAATCGAACAAATATGACTTTTCTTCGATGAGATATTTGCAACTTTATGATTTTCTTTAAAATTGGAATAAAAATCATGGAATCTTTTTTTCTAAACGAAATGTACCCTATGTTCACCCCGCCACCCCTGACAACGTGTATACAAAATTTCAGGGTGATCGGTTGGGTAGTTAATGCGTGAAGGGTTACAAAAAAAACAAACATTTGCGCATACATTTTTTTTTTTTAATTTTAAATTATGCCAAAATTTTGGATCCTTCATGTCCCCCATGTTTTAATAAGGGATGAAATAAATTAATTTTTATTCATAGAGCTTTAAAAAATTCTTTGCCCCTTCCAGGCATGATCTCCAGAGCTGTCCTTGTTTCTTTCGCGCATACATGAGTGCCCATATCTATTTCTTCTAAGTTATTTAAAACGTCGATGATTTAATAGACGTACAAGGAAGTCGTGGAACTAACAATAGGAACTTTTATGCCATTAAGTTCAATCAATGAATCAGTCCTCCATTCTCGACGAACCTATAAACAGCTGCTCAATATATGCTAAGTTCATTCAAATGACCGTTAGTATTTCGTGACGTATGTGCCACAAGATATCCTATCTTTCACATTAATAGAAACGTGGGTGTATAAAGATAACAAAATATGGCATCCGATTAAAAAAAGGGAGAAAAATACTCTATCAACTTTGATGGCGTTGCGTCACCCGAGCGCACGTGCTGATGTGTATTCGGATAAGAAGGACACACAAGAAGGTGTATTAAAGCCTCTTTATGAGCACCATTATCAGCAGAAATATTGTGACGACTTATTTTTATTCACTTGCATTCAAAAAAAAAAAAAAAGTTTCATTACTATAGGCAGTTATTTTGAGTGATATTTTTGAATTTTGAATGATTCTTTTGTAAAAGAACGAATGCATAAAACGGTCACCAAGTTCAGCGTTTCTAGGTTTGCAGAGTCTTTACTTTGAGGTAAATAAGTCTGAGCTCGTAGTCATTAAGGTAGGCGAACACCCTAAATATTTTTTCATTCAGTATTTGGCAACACTGTTTTTACTATAGTTATGTTTAGTAAATCTGGCAACGGAAAAATGTTTAGAATTACTTTCTTTTGAATTGTCGTTATTATACGTCCTACTGTTCTAAGCTAATTATATACTATTATTATACGTTTTAAGTTGCTCAATATGTTTAAGAATTATATCCTGTGTATGTCATGTCATCTACAATAAATTGTATACCCGGGATTTACGAAGTTTTATTTGAGTAACAACAAGTGGCGTCCGTGATATTTGAACTTTGTATTTTTTGATTCGAATAGCGAATATGTCTGACAACGAAGACAAAGATGATGCCGTTATCACTCAGAAATTCGCCAAATTTGAAAGATTACGGAAAGAAAGAACTAATTTACGAAGGTTATTTACCACGACTTGTAATCAATTTGAAAGAACACAGAAAGAAGAAGTCGGAGGTAATGAACTTGGCGCAATTTTTAATAAGTTGGCGGATAAAGCCGAGCGTTTATTTAGTGCTGATGCTCAATTATTGGAAATTTACGAGCAAAGCGATAAGGAATATGATGAAATGGAAACGTATAGAGATCGCTTTATTGAACTTAAAACAGAATATGAGCATTGTTTACGGCGTAGTATGATTGGCGCTTCTTCGCCAATTGATACAGCTACGATTGTTAAGTTGAAGCTTCCAAAAATTGAATTGAAAGAATATGACCTAATGCCAAGGACTTGGGTTGCCTTTTGGGCGCAATACAGTCGTATTCATGAAGATACTAGTATATTAGAAGAGGATAAGTTTCAGTATCTTCTGTCATCATTGAAGCCTACTTCGAAAGCGCGCAATATAGTAGAAAGTTATCCACCATCTAAGAAAAATTATGCTAAGGTTATCGAACATCTCGAGTCCAGGTTTGGCAGACGTGATTTATTAATTGACATGTTTATACGAGATCTTTTAACATTGGTAAACAACCGAGCTAACATTAAGCTTTCTGATTTGTACGACAAGCTCGGTTCGAGTTTAAGAGCTCTGGAAACATTAGGCGTCACTACGCAAAATTATGCTGCCATGTTGTATCCGGTTGTGGAGTCGTGTCTTCCAACTGATGTATTAAAGGCTTGGGATAGATATTTATTAAAAAGTGAGGTGGATGATGAAGAAACCGTCCAAATTACGAAAGAGAAACTGTTGGAAAGGTTGATGTCATTTCTTCGTCGCGAGATAGAAGGGGAAGAACATCGGGCTTTAGCTGAAAGAGCTTTTGGTCAACCCGCAAAAGGTAAGAAGGAATCTTCAAGCAAAGATGAACCTACAGCAATGAGTTTAATATCTTCTTACGAAAGGCCTTGTAAGACTGAGTGCATTTTTTGTCAGAAACGTCATGACAGTCAAGACTGTCATAAAGCTGCCTCTATGAGTACAGAAGAAAAAAAATCAATTGTAATACGTAGACGCTGCTGCTTGGTGTGCTTGAAGATTGGACACATGGCGAAAAACTGTCGCAGTAATATTCATTGCCTTGTATGTGGAAAGCGACACTACGTAATTTTGTGCCCAGAATTGCCTAGAAAAAATAAGGTTCAACTCCCTAATGAATCAAAGATAGAAGTGAATACGTCCACTTTATTTACGGAACTTACACCTCAGAAGGTTATATATTTGAAAACAATATTGATACGTTTAAGAAATGGAAATCAAGAAATTTATGTCAGAGCCCTCCTTGATGATGGATCACAGCGATCTTACGTAACCAACCAAGTAGTTAAAGAGTTAAGGTTAAAGCCTTCAGGTACAGAGTTATTGTCCCAAGGACTATTTGGTGGTAAGCAAACAGCTGAAGTTAAACATGGTCGCTATGACATCAACGTTCAGAGTATCGATAGAAGGTTTTCGTGCAACATGTCAATTTTGGACCAGCCCAAGATATGTTCTTCTTTGCCTCGCATACGTGACCCAGATTTAGTACAAGAATTAAAACGTCGAGGAATTGAACTAACAGACATAGGTCCAGAAACTCCTCCTATTGACATGCTCATCGGTGCTGACTTTCTGGGAGGAATATTAACAGGAAGAATAGAAGTTCTGCCATCTGGTATAACAGCCGTAGAAACGAAACTCGGATGGAGTGTTTTAGGTCCAGGAAAGAAGAGCAGCATAAATATGGTATCGCTATGTATGCATCACTCAGAGATACACAAAATTTGGGACTTAGAATCTTTGGGTATAACAGATCCCACTGAGAGGAAAACAACTAAGGAGCTAGATGAAGAAACGGTCACATTTTTTCAAGAGACAATTCGGAAAACTGGCAACAGGTATGAGGTGGCTCTTCCATGGCTAGCAGGACATCCCCACTTGTATAATGGATACGACCAGGCAGAAGCAAGACTTCACACCGTTACTAAGCGTCTTTTGAAAGACAATTACTACGAACTGTATGATGGTGTCTTACAGCAGTGGAAGAATGATAACATCATAGAGGAGGTGACAGAAGCTGAAATGTCAAGTTCAAACGCTTGTCATTATTTGCCACATCATCCAGTCGTTAAATCATCAAGCGCTACCACGAAGGTCAGGCCAGTCTTTGACGCTTCATGTAAACGCCCCGGATATGCCTCCTTAAATGACTGTCTTAGTACAGGACCAAGTTTATTAAGTGAAATCCCTCGCCTCATAAGTAAATTTCGTTGTGGTGCCATTGGAGTAATTGCAGACATTAAACAAGCATTTCTTCAACTCTCTTTAGCTGCCAAAGATAGAGACTACCTAAGATTCCTTTGGTGGGAAGACAAAAAACACACTAAGATGAAATTTTACAGGCATTGTCGTGTTGTTTTCGGCGTTTCATCAAGCCCCTTCTTATTAAATGCCACGATTAAATTTCATCTTGAATCGCAGGAATTCCAATCAATAGTCCTGCAAAACACGATCAATCGAATGAAAGATGGATTTTATGTAGACAACTTAGTCACAAGTGTGAATACCAGCGAAGAACTGGAACAATTAAAATCGCAAGCTATAGAAGTAATGCAAAAGGGTTCCTTTGAATTGAGATGCTGGGCTTACAGTGGAATTGAAGAAAGCATAGATCAGAATGTACTTGGCCTGAAATGGGACACTCATGCAGATGAACTTTATTGTGCTGGCTGTAAAACGACTTCAGAAAAGATCCTTTCAAAGAGAAAGCTTCTCTCTGTAGTTAACAGCATATACGATCCTATTGGATTTACGTCACCTGCAACTCTTCTTCCAAAATTATTGCTTCAAGAAGCTTGGAAAAACAAGATAGGCTGGGACGACGATCTGCCTCTAAATATTCAACATAGATATCAACACTGGGTGAAGCATATTGATTTCATAGAACAGTGCAGAATACCTCGTCGATTAATGCTAGGAACTCTTGAGAATACAAGCCTGCATGTCTTTACCGATGCTTCCGCAGATGCATACGCTTGCTGTGTATACTTACGCTCTGAAGAAGAAACGGGAACCTCTGTCCAATTAATAACTGCCAAAGCCAGAGTAGCTCCGATGAAAAGACCGACGATTCCACGCTTAGAGTTGCTTGGAGCTACAATGGGTGCAAGAATAGCAAGTACCGTTTTAGAAGCAATACAGCAACCTTTAAAAATTTCCTTTTGGGTCGATTCAATGGTTGTTCTAAGTTGGATAACGAAAGGAGAACCGTGGAATACTTTCGTCGGTAACCGGGTTAAAGAAATACGTCAACTTACAAATGTCGATAGTTGGAGATTTGTACCAGGATCTATGAATCCGGCCGACTTGCCCTCGCGTTCTTGTAATTGGAAGGAGCTGATAGATAGTCGATGGTGGGAGGGTCCCACTTGGCTACAAGAAACAGAAAATACCTGGCCAAATACTGAGATTACGATGCCTGAAGAAGCTTTAGTTGAAAGAAAGAAAAGTGTTATCTGCAGCACGAATATTAACTTACAGGAAAACTTCAGCAAGAAGCTTCTATACTTTTCTAAGTACAGCAAAGTTATAAGAATGGTAGCTTGGATGCTGAGATTTATAAATAATGCTAGGAATAAGTCCACCCGAGTTATCTCCGAGTTAACATGTGAAGAAATACAGAAGGCAGAACTCGCCGTCATTAAATTGGTACAAACAGAACTGCATGCTGAATTGAAGGAAAAATACTCGAAGTCTATACGATTTTCCGAAGAGTCTGGAGTTTTAAAAGTTGAAACTAAGTTAGTTTTGGGTGAAGATCCAGAAGATTTTCAAAAACCAACCGTACTACCAGATCATCCCATCGTGAGACTGTACATCGAATACGTTCATAAAGCTTTGATGCATAGTGGTGTTCAGACAACTCTGAATCATATTCGAGAGCTCTACTGGATTCCTCGCGGTCGGAGGGTTGTTAGAAAGGTTATAAGCAAGTGTGTGATCTGCAAGCGACATTCCAGCAAGCCAGTACAGCCGAATACAGCGCCTCTACCCATTGATAGAACAAAACGCATTTCTGCATTCCAAGTCACTGGTGTAGATTTGGCGGGACCTTTACACTTACGTCAAGGTACCAAGGCATGGATTGTTTTGTTCACATGTGCTGTATATAGAGCCATTCACCTAGAGCTCGTCACGTCATTGTCAGCTGAAGCATTCCGGCAAGCAATGAGAAGATTCTTCGCTAGAAGAGGGAGATGCTCTGTAATGTATTCTGACAATGGGGGGGGGGGGTCAAATTTTACTGGAACAGCACGAGCCCTTCAATCATTGAATTGGGAGGAAATACAATCTGAATGTGCCTTGCAAAACATCAAATGGCATTTTAGCCCACCCACCGCGCCATGGTATGGTGGTTGGTGGGAGAGAATGGTACATAGTATTAAACAAATTTTACGAAAGTGCTTGGGAAAGGCTTGCGTGACATACGAAGAGATGCTCACGGTGTTGTGCGAAGCAGAAAGTTCATCAATGAGAGACCACTCACCTATATCTCGGACGATCCGAATGAAATGACACCTGTAACTCCAGCTCATTTCATACAAGACATAAGAGGATCAGAAACACATGACTTGGACATCCTTGACTCCCAGCATTTATTAAAAAGAGTGCGTTATGTGCAAAGTTTGCGCGATAATTTTCGAAAACGCTTCCAGAAGGAATATTTAGGTGAACTTGTACGCAATCCGAAATCTAGATCAAAACAGCAGGAAATTTCGGTGGGAGAAATAGTTCTCATAGGATGTGAGGACACTAAGAGATTGAACTGGCCATTAGGTCATGTTGTTGAACTGTATCCTGGCAGGGATGGTATCCAAAGAATTGCCAAACTACGAGTTGCTAATGGCTACCTCGTTAGACCTTTGCAGAGGCTGTATCCTCTCGAAATGTCAATCAGTGATTTGCCATCAGACCTAGCAGCAAATGGAAAGGAGGTAGCAGCTAATATCGATTCAGGGTACTTGGAGTCCACAGCAGCTTCTATTCCAAAAACCCTCAACCCTAACGCTGAGATTTTCATTCCCATGACCGAGGTACCTCAACCAGTGAAACAAACCCGCAGTGGTCGACGAATATTCCCTCCACAACGTTTGGACTTGTAGACTTCAATTTTTTTTTTCTCGTACTGTGACTTTAAAATTGTGTTAACTATTATTTGCATTATTCATCATTGTCTTTCATTTTGTTATAATTTGAAATTATTTATTACTAGTGAACCCGCACGGCTTTGCCCGTAATAGAAAAATTAAAAGGTCTTTTGGTTCGCCTGTATGTTTACAAATAATGTATAGTGAATTTTCTCGCCAATTGGCTTGTACCCATGCTACGGTTCCACGTTATGATAATTTCGTATCTCGTCAATTGGCTTGTGCCCATGTTACGGTTCCACGTTATGATAATTTCGTAATTTACTCGTCAATCTTATGATAATTTTGTTGTTAAAATTGGAATAGAAAAAGAACCACGTCGAATTTTCGAAAAATCGCTTCGAGGTACACACCCCATGCTACAAACTAACTTTGTGCCAAATTTCATGAAAATCGGCTGAACGGTCTAGGCGCTATGCGCGTCACAGAGATCCTGATAGACAGAGATCCTGACAAACAGAGATCCTGACAGACAGAGATCCGGACAGAGAGACTTTCAGCTTTATTATTAGTAACTAGTGGTGCCCGTAAGGCTTTGCCCGTAATAGAAAATGAAAAGGTCTTTTGGTTCGCCTGTATATTTACAAACTAGCAAAAATACCCGGCGTTGCCTGGGTCAGTAATAATTATTAGAAAAAATCGTTACTTGCTTTTGTTTTCTGTTTTAAGTGAAAGAATTTAAAACACATCTTTTTGACGTGCTTGAAAATCGAGTTTCTTCCTTACCCATAAAACTAAAATAGCAATAAGTATAAAGAACAAAGTAGTATTGATTTAGAAACGAAAGCACTATATTTAAGCATATACAAATTTAAAAAACATGAAATTAATCTTCTCATGTTTAAAAAGATTAATCTGTTGATACTTTTTTTTAACATGGAGTCTAAAACCTTCTCTGTATGGCTAATGAAGTACGAAGTGATTAAAAAAAAGTAGCTGCGCTCGTAATCCCCTTATACTTGCTTTAGTTATTTCGGAAAATTTTAATCATTGTGGCTCTTGGTGCGATTTTAACGAATTTGCGAACGTCGTTTCGGGGTACCTTCGATGATGCTCCCCCATTCTTTCCTTACTTTGTAAAACGATATGATATTAATTTTCGTTACAGAGATATCGTCGCCAGATGCTGAGATATTTTTGGTCACCATAAAATGGCGCTAAACAGTTTCATCCGAAATGTTACAAAATAAGTAATAAACTTTGGTGATTGTTTGAAATTGTGCAAAAAGGAAAATTAATGGAAGTTTTTGTGCTGTTTATGGATTTGCCTAATTTAGTTGCTGGATTATTTAACACAGTAAAAAAAGTCTTTTGAAAATTCTTTGATTGGCGATATTTTGTTTACATGGTGAAAGCTGAGAAACATTATGACGTAGTCTTCGGCTTCAGAAACAGCAACGTTGAAAAAACTGCCAAATGCATCAGCTACGGAAATCTTTCTGCAAAAATGTTGGCGATCTGCTGGTTGTTTGGATAATGAGTAAGTGTTCAATCAGCATAAATAATAATAAAAACCATTAATTACATTAAAGTTCCGTTTAAATGGAAAATCATCAGCCAAATCATGTATTAATTGCCAATCTTGTGCAAAAATCTTACTTCAAGATTTGACTTGAGAAAAGCCTTGAACAATCACGAAAAGCAATGAAAATCAACAATACAACAATTGTCGCTATCGACAGGGAGTTGAGATGATACACTAAATACTGTATTGAGTTGAGGAAAGCCTTCGAACATGGATCTAAAAAGCTCATAACTCGTTTTTTATTCTACTTAGAAATTTCGAACAGGTGCCATCTTCAGCAGAAAAATCAGAGCTTTCGATGGACATATAATGTAAATATGTGCAAGTATTTTTTCATCCCAATATTAGAGAATTTATACAAAAATTGTGTTTTATTGCTCCCCTAAGGGGGGTTTGCCCCCCATAACGGGACGAAAACTACCCTATGTGTTATTCTGATGCATAAGCTATATTATTGTAAAGTTTCATCAAAATCCGTTCAGTAGTTTTTGCGTGAAAGAGTAACAAACATCCATCCATACATCCATACATCCATACAAACAAACTTTCGCATATATAATATTAGTAAGATGTATTTTATTTTATTGTAGTTTTGTATTGCGACCAGCTTTATTTGCAATACAAAAGGTGGGAGTATGTTGAAACTCGTTTGATAATTTGGCAACACTGTTTTTACTATAGTTATGTTTAGTAAATCTGGCAACGGAAAAATGTTTAGAATTACTTTCTTTTGAATTGTCGTTATTATACGTCCTACTGTTCTAAGCTAATTATATACTATTATTATACGTTTTAAGTTGCTCAATATGTTTAAGAATTATATCCTGTGTATGTCATGTCATCTACAATAAATTGTATACCCGGGATTTACGAAGTTTTATTTGAGTAACAACAAGCTGCACTTTTCTAAAACTTTATACGATATTATGAAATATGACATTAACAACACATTTTGACTACTTGTTTGTACAAAAAAAAAATCTATGGGCTTTTTTCAATGAAAAGGCCATATTTTTAGGAAAAAACTAAAAGGGGTTAACACTTTTAGTGCATTCACTTTTCCATAATTTTATGACAGGTTATATCTATCTCTTCGTTAGATACCAGAGAGTGATATAACCCTCCAATTTGGATCTAATTAACTAAAAACAGGTTTTATGGGTAAATGTTTGATAAATTCCCTCGAAAAACGTCATATTCGCCCCCAAAGTTGAATTGATCCTTATTTCAGAACCACATATTGCATGCACATTAATTTTTCGAGGTTTATATGACACTAGTGGCACCCGCACGGCTTCGCCCGTAATAGAAAAATTAAAGGTCTTTTGGTTCGCTTGTATATTTACAAATGATGTATGGTGAATTTTCTCGCCAATTGGCTTGTACCGACGTTACAGTTCCACGTTATGATAATTTCGTATCTCGCCAATTGGCTTGTGCCCATGTTACGATTCCACGTTATGATAATTTCGTAATTTATGATAGTTTTTTTTTCTTAAAATTTGAATAAAAAAAGAACCACATCGAATTTTCGAAAAATCGCTTCGAGGTGCACACCCCCATGCTACATACTAACTTTGTGCCAAATTTCATGAAAATCGGCCGAACGGTTTAAGCGCTATGCGCGTCACAGACATCCTACGGACATCCTACAGACATCCTACAGACATCCTCCGGACAGAGAGACTTACTGCTTTATTATTAGTAAAGAGTAATATATTTAATTACTATTTTTGCAAAGTTTCAAATCTTTAGCGTTAATGCTTTTTCGCTAGAGCTGTTGGCGTCAATAAAAACTTTGAAAACGTGGTTGTGAGAAAATCAAGAATAAGTTGAATTTGGTTTTCGCAGTGCAACTGAGTTTAGTAAGTTTCTTCTAGCATTCTCAATCGTTCTGCGATTTTAATAAAAATTGTGGGTTTAGAAAGAACACTAGGGCTCAAAATTTTTCGAAATCTCAAAATCGATTGTTTTTGAAAAACAGGGCGTTCACTTACTTTAAAGTTCCAAGGTTCGGAGTCGGTTATTTTTTACGCGAGTGTGCAATTCTGCTACAGCTGCAGAGCCGAAGTCGGAGCTCCAGGAGTCGGAGTCGGTTATTTTTTTCTGCGAGTCCACAGTTCTGCTACAGCTGCAGAACCGAAGTCGGAGCTCCACACTGTCAAAAATGAAACGCTCAATTTTGACGATTCGGCAATCCTCGAGCACTATTTCGTAATTTTCGACGATCCTTTCGTCACCGAATCACGTGATATTTGACGAAGCCAGAAATCTCAAATTTTTCACGAAATTATTTCGTCCCGATTTCGTCACATTGCAGTGCATCCTGGGAGTTTTCGTTTCAATCTTGTACTTGCGCGTTAAATTATCTTACCTCAATTATTCTAAAGGATTCATAAAAAAGGTTAGTATTTATTGAAATTTGTATGTGCAATGTGCCTTCTTTTATGTATTGTTACATTTTTGTTTAGTGTTGTGTTTGCAGTTGTATTTAAAACACAAAAATTGAAAACGAACGGTTCGATTAGGTTTAGAATTCTGTGTGTGTTAACTTTGAGTCGCCTCCACGTTAGGCGTAGCTAGCGTTGTTTTTTTTATTTGCAAAAGAAAATGTTGGTTCGTTGACATTTGTTTCCAAAAGCGTACTTCCTTTATTTCGTTAAAAAAATTACAAACATGACTAAAGAGTTTGTACGAATTTAAACTTACAAAAAAAAAAAAAAAACCCTCACGTAGCTTAACTAACCAGATGATAAATACAGCGTTTTTATAAAAGGCATAGAACTTTGAAGTTTTTACTTTCAACATGGAATATAGTACATGGTTATGTGTTTTCATTCTTCTCCATGAATTTTACAAAAATAATTCTGTTAAACGAAGTGTATTTTTTAGTTTAATAGTTCAAATTTGTTTCATTCTGCATTTTTATTTTCTTAAACAAATACTATATACCAATCCCCCAATATGCTTACAAGCTTACCCCACGTTGTTTATAATAATCTCCTTTCCCTGCGGCAGATGTTTCTAGCAATAAGTGTTTATGTTCATTATTTGTGCAGCCTTTTTTTTTACTTGCATAAACATGAAGTAAATATCAATTTGATAAAATCATTTTAAGATTGAGAAAATATTAATTTCCATAAAGAACTCTTTGTTCTTGATATTTCAGCAGAATATTTCCAATATTTTTTCAATTTTTCCGCAAATTAAAATAAATTATTGAAGTGAAGTTTTAATGTTTAACCTCGATTAAAAAAAAAAAAAGAAGAAGAAAAATTAATTTGAATTTTGACATCTTGAATTCAAATTACGTTTTTCGCAATTACGAGTGTGTGTGTTTATGTGGGTGGGGAGTATGTGTGTTTGTGTGTAGGGGGTATTTGTATGTGTGTAGGCATGTTTGTTTGTGTCTGCGTGCAGGTATGAGTGTGTGGGTAGTTGTGTGTATGAGTGTTTGTGTGTGTGGGGGGGGGGGAATGTGTACGTGTATGGGCATATGTGTTTGTTTCTGTGTGCAGGCATGAGTGTGTGGGTAGTTGTGTGTAGGTATGCGTGTGTGTATGTATTTGAGTATGTGCTTGTGTGTGTATGTGTTTGTGTACGTGCGTGTATGTATGCGTGTAAGTGTAGGATATTGACGCAACCTGGAGACGGTTTTCGCTAGAGGAGCAGCATCGTGAGGCCGGCCGGTCGACGTGACGGTGGTGCTACAGAGGATGCTGGCGAGAAAATAAAATGATAGGACCTCAAAACAGTCAAATGAAAGCAGTAAGCAATCGTGATTGCTCAAAAAAGAAAAGATAGTATAGTATATTTGAAAATTGTAATAACAATAATAAGCATTTTTTGTTGTTTATTTTCCCACTTCATGCACTAAATTTATAAGTTTTTCTATGTCAATTTGTGTTACACGATTTGTCATAATTATGAATTTTTCCATTATACATAGTTTCTACAGCTAAAATAAATGCAGCATTAGATTTATTGCCATATTTGCCGCCTCAAGATATTGTCAACAAAAAGTGAGAAATCCCGGTCTACATTAAGTGGACACTGGACGTTCAAGAAGAAGAAAGTTTGGGCATTTTCGAAATTTTTATTTTTTGAATTTATTTGAATATGAGGACAATTTTTTGAGTTTTGTTTTATTTATTATAGTATTGAGAATTACTTAAAATAAGTTTCAGTGTTGTGAAATCAAAATAATTACGCAAGGGACTTTTCAAAGTTTTGTTAATTATCGTTAAGGTTATTAACATTTTTTTTAAATAATTGGTCTTCTAATTAAAATTTTTTACCGAAATTTTATAATTAAGCTTGTACCAGTGTTTAAAGTATATGGTAAAAATTTCATTCAAATCCATTAATAATTAAAAAGGTTTGTTTTCAAGATCCAGTGTCCCCTTAAATCAGACTAAGAAGCATTTTATAGATGAACTTCCAATAAATCCAAATCTTTTAGTTGGAGTTGTGATTTTGCTGAATATAAAGTAAAATGTCTGAAAATTTAACCGAACTTCAATTGAAAAATTGAAAGGATAATGAAAATATATGAAAAATTAAAAGGATAAGGAAAATATATGAAAAATTAAAAGGATAATGAAAATATACGATAAGCTTTATATATGTAACAAGCTTTGCTCACCACACTAGTCCCTATTTTCATTATATACCTTTGAAAAAAAATCCATTGATATCAGTCAATTAGTTCTCAAGACACAAACAAACAAGAAAATGCACTTTGTTATTGGGTTTCCCCTATCTTTGGCAACTCTTCTCCCTTGGCGTTTTTTATTTACTGCGTGAAAATTGCATATTTTAAAAATCAAATATGCTTAGTTAAAAGGTGATACTCCCTTCGTCTCCGTCCCAAACTAGTAAGTAGAGCTATGTTTGAATATTTTTGTACTAGTGATTGACTCTGATGATTTTATGATTTTGTTCGAATATTTTTTAAAGATTTCAAGGTACTATACTATCAATTAACAACTTTACTTGGCAACATTCCCTCTTAAAATCATTACCAGCTGAGTTAAAAAAATCCGAAGTACACACGCCCTTAAGCTACGCCCCATTTTGTAAGTACTCTACTCCCAGTATAGCAGAAAAATCAGTTTTTTTTTTCCTACTAAATCCCTATCCATCAGCTAGAAGATAGCTTTATGTAATTACTAGTTAACTTATGAAAGGGAGCATGGCTTCGAGTGTTGGAGCCCTGAGTTTTTGATTCTATTTTGATAGTGGTTTAAGGAGGTAAAGCTCGGTAAGTAAATGTTGTTTATTGATAACATAGCACAATAAAATCTCTGAAAAAAGTGCAAATAAAATCATAATCACCAGTTTCAGTACTACTTAATTCCTAAGTACTTTATTGGAACTAATTTGGGTGGGGGGGGGGGGGGTACTTCAGAAAACATTCGTGAAGAAAACGGAACACGAAAATCGGGGAAAAAAACGGTGTATTTTGGCTATCGGTTAAAATAAAAAATAAATTTAAAAAAAAATCACAAATCAACAATTTTTGCACCCTTGATTTTTTTATAGCTCAAAAAATGAAAATTTACGACTTGATGTGCAAAAGAATTAACTCGTTTAATGGCTAAATAATGCTGATTCTCGATAAATTGAAGAGAACTCTAATTCTAGAATTTTATTCAGAAATTAATTTCAGGAAAATGAGAGTCTAGCTGCCTAAATAAAAATTTTGTTCATCCGCTGTAAAAATAACTCATTCTTCCAATCTGCTTGAAAAAAAAAAAAAAAAAAAAAAACTGACAGCATCAAAATAAAAATATATTTTGAAAAATATGAAAATTAAATCAGATGCTTTTCAAAGTCACAAGCGAATCGTAGCTTTTTAACTTAAGAAAAAGAACTGAGATTTTAAAAGTAATCGTGAAAACATGTTTTATTTCAGAAATAAACTGCTGAATTTAATCGTAAAACTTTCCTGGAAAAAAAGATCCATGTGCATGAGGGCATACACCCATGGACTTAAACCTTTACTTATTATGCATATATTCTCTTTTTAAAACTTTTTTAGGATGGATCCAACATCACGGAAATAATCGGAACAAGGACAGACGAAGACTTTTTCATAATTATAACAATATTCTAAATGTTTGTATATTATACATTGATTTCATGTTACACATGTTTGGAAATAAAAATCAAAACTTAGGGGTAAAAAGTAAAGTTATATTTTTATAATTATTTAACAAACATTACACTAAATTCATTTTACCAAAAGATTTATTTCACATCTGCATTTTTTTAAAGATTTATATTTTCAAATACCTTTTGCAATTTTGGCAGATAATTGTTCATGCAATAATAAAGTTCCTGTACTAAACATAAATTTGGCCAAATAAACATTCTACATACAAGCAAAATTAATAAAACAAATAATTAATTGGAAAACAAAAAAAGGTAAGGTTTTTCTTAAGATTATCTAATTTTATTTTCTGTATCTAATTTTAGAACAAATATGTACTAACTTAAAGTTGTCCATTTTATTGTACTTTTTCTTTGAAATTTGTGGTATAAGTCGGATAAAAATCTTTGTTTTTTTTCTGGAATTTTTTCATGCGATGCAATGAAGAAGAAACTTCTCAGCAATTTTCTCCCGAGCATATATCGATCTAACTGTGCATAAAAGTGGCACATGATTTATTTTTCCAGAACCCAATGTCTGCTGAGGAAGTAGCACTTTTATATTCCCAGTAGGGGCAAGGGCGATGTAGGAATTTCTACATCGTGATGCATCGCCATCCTTACATAGCGATGTAGTTCAAACAACTTGAAATATTCTTTCCGCTTTAGGGGCACCCCCCCCTTCCCCAATTAGGGGTGTTTTCCTTACAAAAATCCAGGCTTTTATCAGATCTTTTTCTAATTTGGCGCATAGGTTCTTTAATCACATGGGGTAGTACCCCATATGAATACTGCACCATGGGAAACTATCCTATGTGGATTTCCAGCATTAAAGGACATCTGGGCCGAATCTGGAAAAGATTCGACGAAAACTGGATTTTTATAAGGAAAACTCCTACGGGGTTTGCCACACATTGCGGGACGAAAACTACACTATGAGAATTCCCAAACATCAAAAGACAAATGTACCAAATTTGGAACAGATTAGACAAAAACTGGGTTCTTATAAGACCCCTCCCCCACACACACGTGGCTTCCCACTCCATAGCGGGACGCAAACGGGAATTCCCGAGCGTCAAAGGACATCTGTTGCAATTTTGGAAAAGACATGATAAAACTGGTTTTTTGTAAGAAAACCCCTCATTTGGCGGTTGTCGCCCATAGCGGGGCAAAAACTACCCTATGAGAATTCCTGAGCATCAATAAACGAGCCTCTATGCCAAATTTTGGAAAGATTCAACAAAAAATGAATTTTTTTCAAGGAAAACCCCCATCGGGGTTGCCCCCCCCCCCCCCCCACCCATACATTGACGAAAGCTAACCTCCGTGAATTCCTGAGCATCAAAGAACCGCTATGGCAAATTTAGAAAAGATCGGACAAAAACTTTTTTTTATATAAGGAGAACCCCCAATGCGGGGTTGCTTCCCCCCCCCCCCCCTCAAGGAGGGTTGAAAACTACCATGTGTGAATTCCCGAGCATCAGAGGACCTATGTTCCAAATTTGGAAAAGATATGATAAAAACTGGTTCTTTATAAGAACCCCCCCCCCCCCGTATGGGGGTTGCCCCCCATAGCGGAAAGAAAACCACCCTATGAGAATTTTCCTGAGCATCAAATAACGAAACTCTGCCAAATTCGGAAAGATCCAACAAAAACTGGATTTTTTGTAGGAAAACTACCATAGGGGTTGCCCCCCCCCCCCATAGAAGGCCGAAAACTACCCTGCGTAAATCCCCGTGCATCAAAGAGCCTATGTGTCAAATTTTGGAAAGATCCGACAAAAATTGGATTTTTTTTCAAGGAACCCCCCCCCCCTTCCCCCCTCCCCTTATAAAGTGATGAAAACTACCCTGCGTGATTCTTGATAATCAGAGAACCTCTGTGGCAAATTTAAAAAAGATCGGACAAAAACTTTTTTTTAATACGGAGAACCCCCAATGCGGGGTTGTCTGTCTCCCCCCCCCCCATAGAGGGACATAAACGACCTTGTGTGAATTCCCGAGCCTAAAATAACGAACCTCTGTGCCAACTTTGGAAAATATCCGACAAAATTAGATTTTTTGAAGGAACCCCCCCCCCATTATGGGGGGTTTAATTAGATACCATGGGGAGTTTAATCTGCAATGATTTGTTTTACCTTTTTTAAGAAGGTGTTTGTTTGCATTTTTACATAAATAAAAATTTGCTTGACATATTTTATGTGCCTCTTTTTTTAACAATTACTTGTCTTCTTTTTTTGATGGGGGGGGGGGGGGGGGAGACTGCAGGCCCGTTGTTTCAATTTTTTCCCAAATATGACAAAGAGTCTGTACTCAATAAAATTTTTACAGAAAACCAACTAAAACAACGGCCAGTAATGTGTAAAAACATGAATGTTCAAAAATCAGGACAGGAGGGGAGGGGGGTCAATTGACCCCCTGACCCCGTAAATGACGGGCCTGTGAAAGTAACTATACGCAATAAAGTGGGAAACTACGGTGGTAAGATTCTGAATTTAGGATTTGATCACACGCACACAAATCTTATAAAATACAGTCGAACCTCGTTATAACGAACTTAAAGGGACCATTAAAATCGATTATTATAAAATGTGGTTCGCTTTATCCAAAAAACAATAAACAATAAGACAAGGATTGCAAAAAAGTTCATTTCAGCAATTATTTGTTTTAAGCGTGTTCGAATTAACGAGGTTCGACTGTATTCTCAAAAAAAAAAAAAACTTATGTGCTCAAAGAGAGAGAAAAAGAAGGAAATAAATTTTCTTAAAAATTTACGAAATTAACGTCCTCATATATGACGAAATTAATTTGGACGAAACTAATGCTCTCAAAACTACGAAAATGATTGTTAATTTGACGAAACTAGAAAGAAGAAATATTTCGTTACATTTGACGAAATTCGCATCCTCAAACCACTAACAAAAGCAGGTTTCTTCAATTTGACGAAATGTTCGCTCGGAGCATATCCCTGGAAGTGGTTTCGTCAAAAACGAAGAAAATTTCGTCAAATTTGAAATAGTACGGTGCAAATAGACCGAAAAAAGGTCTAACCTCAACATCCAAAGTAAAAGTTTTCCCGTCAACTCCAAATTGTTGTGTACTGTCCACATATTGTTTGGTAAAAAGTTTACACCGTTTTCAGCGTCGGGTTTTGGGGGGAGGGGGGGAGAGAAGTTGGTAAATTAGTAGTTTTTACCAGTTTTTTTTGGAAATATTTAAAAAAACTATGGCGTTTAGCGCGAAAAAGTGCCTTATACAAAATAATCTACACTAAATTACGAACAAAATGGTCCTAAACATTATTTTGTTAAGTGAACGATTTTAGAGTTAGGGGCGGGTGTAAAAGTAGAAAATTTTCGCATTTTTTTAGATTTTTCGGAAAAAAAATTCACTATCACTCTGAAAAAATTCACTATCACTCAGGAAACTAATTTTTTGTATGAGGAGTGTTTTGTAAAAAGCAAATTGCGATTTATGGTGCTGGTGGTATGTTTGTGATTAGCCCTTGAAGGAACGACAACCTCACCACCTACTCAAGGGGCTCTACTTTTAAGGGGGAAAAAAAGCATTCATGGACCGTGGTTATGTAAATCTGTGGCACGGAGAAACCCAAACTTTCTCTAGACAATGCCGCAATAAGAATGAATATATTTTAAACATAGATGATTTTAAATTATAAAAATTCATAACAATTATGATTTATAGTTATATCATTTTTAATAACATTTTTATAAGTGCTGCTTTTGAAGTTTTTTCTTTAGAAAATAGGCTTTTTTGCCTGTATATTGCAACTATATTTTATCAAACTTTTTGACGTTCGTAAACTGAGTTCAATACTAATATTTAATAAAAATGTAGAATGTTGAATGCGGACATATTGTGATGCAAAGTATTCACCAGTATTCAGTCCTCTTCAAGCATACCACCGTCCTCTTCTAGATCTTTGTCTATGATATAAGTGCCCCCTGTTATTACTTCCTAGACCTGAACAATTACTGTACATGCTTGAGCAGTTTAGACCATTACTTCTGCACTCGCCCAGTTATGGACGCATTCGGCTTTTTAAACGCGCACTATGAGGGAAAGTAATTCCTTGGGAGTTGCAGAAGGCATTGTTGTAATTAATTAAAGTGAAAAAAACCAACGTAAATTAAAGCACAAATATTGAAGAAAATACAGCATATAACTATTTCAAGGCTACAATGGAGTTTCTTCATCGGTGCAAAAAGCTCACCAGCACAACCAGAAGTTGCGAGAGAACTGACAGCAACCAAATGGACACCGGTATTTATACCAAAGAGGACCAACTAATAAGATTGTTGTAATTGGTCTCAGGTATTCACCAATCTTCTTTCACCCCCACTGGAGGTAAATTCTTTTTTTCATCCAGCCGCTGCTGAACTTGGTGGTAGGTTCTATATGAATGCTGCCTGGTAGCTGTTGAAGTGAGGGTAAGCCAACTTGTGTGTGTGTGAACAATGAATGTATGGGCTGCTTTGCAATAGCCTGCAAGTAACACTGGTAGCGAAAGCTATCTAGATCTTCAGTATTCTTTCAAGAAAGAAATACTTTTCTGCGCACACCTTCTCCTGCTGATTGTCTTTCTTTGGTACCACCATTTTCAATTTGTTTTCTGATGGTGTGTGAACATTCAACAAGACTAGTAAGTTCATGTCATCACCGATCACACAAGCTTCAATTCCATTCTTAGCTTTATTAATCGCTGTTAAAACTATAAATAAATCATCGTCACGCGATGCTTGATGAACTGTGCAACCGCCTCTTTGCAAGTACATTGTCAGGAGAGAAATAAGGCACATTTTTTTCTTAGAAATTCACTTTGGTTGATAGTTACATCGATTGAGTCTTCAACTTTGACTTCAATGTTAGTGGTTAGAACGTGATCTACGTAATTGTTCTTCATCTTTTGTGGTTCCTTGCTCGTATTCATCAAAAACAAGTTGCTGGCCTATAATGAGCAATTACGTAATTTATGCATTGCTCGCAAATCTGTCTGAAAATAGCTGGGAGACGTCAGAAAACACGATGAAGAAGGTGATGTTCATCAATGATGTAGGACACTTTTTCTAAATAAGGGGTGATCGATGATTCATTTGAATCTGGAACCAAGGGTGGAGGATATGCACATAATTAAAATTAAAATACAGGGCGAGCCCGCTTATTAGAATATCGGTTAAAAGAATATCCCGCTTAATATAATACATTTTCAATGTACCAAACCAATGTAATGTGTTATTTTTATCCCGGTTTTTGGAATATCCCGCTTATTAGAATATTTTTTCGTGGCAAAAACAGTATTTCTTAAAGTCTCTCATATTTTCTTACAGTGCACACCATCCGATGTGAGAGAGTATTAGGCAGGGGTGCACGTGGACTCAAGTAAAATTTTCTGAAGGCAGTGTGAAATTTTCTGAAACTTTGAGGAAGCTCGACCCTTCTCCCTCCCCAGTAAAAACTCTTCAAATTATGCATAAAAAAATCATTTAAATCATAGATAAAAATTATTTTTCAAGTTTTTTTTTATTTTTTAGAATAATTTTTCCGTTTTAGAATGTGTTGTCAACCAAAAAATGTCGGAAATTTCTGAAATTTCGGATCACAAACACCCCTGGTATTAGGGTTCACACATACAGTGGTGTTGCTAATTGTCATAGACTTGGTAATAGAGGCTAGAGACTGAACAGCTAACTTTCTTTTCTAGTCTATCTCTGAATGTTTTGTTTTCAATCTTTTTTGAAGCTAGTAGTCTAACTTCAAGTGCTTTATCACAGTTAACGCAAATTGCAGAAAACCGGTTCTCGTTCCCAGTATTTCTACATTTCTAACTCCATGTGGTGCCTCTTAGTTTCTTTTAGACTAGAATACGATTGTACAATATTACTTTTTAATAAAATTGTTTAGTTATTTCTGTTTACGGAGGAGGTAGAATTGCATTTTCCAAAAATTCTTTAAAATGCGAAAATTTTCTACTTTTACACCCGCCATAACTCTGGAATCGTTCACTCGACAAAATAATGCTTAGAACCATTTTGTTCGTAATTTAGTGTAGATTATTTTGTATATTACACTTTTCGCGCTAAACGCCATAGTTTTTTTAAATATTTCCAAAAAAACTGGTAAAAACTACTAATTTACCAACTTCTTCCCCCCCCCCCCCCCAAAACCCGACGCTGAAAACGGTGTAACTTTTTACCAAACAATATGGGGGACAGTATACAACAATTTGGAGTGTACGGGAAACTTTTACTTTGGATGTTGGGGTTCATGTCTAATTGCACTGTACTAAAAGTCCATTTCTGAGAGTGCAGGAGTCGGAGTCGGTTATTTTTTCCGCGAGTCCGCAATTCTGCTACAGCTGCAGAGCCGAAGTCGGAGCTCCAGGGGTCAGAGCCGGTCGTTTTTCCTCCGACTCCGCAGGACGAAATTTGCAATTAAGATGCGCGGACCGTTGAGAAGTTTTTACCCCACTTTCTGCAAAAGCAAAAAAGCAGAAGAAAGAAAAAAAAAAGAAAAAACTATGTTTTGAAGAACTGTTACACAAGTTGCTCCCAAGATTTTTGTAGTTCATTAATCAAATATTTGGATTATTGGATTTCTGCAGTTTGAAACTTTATAAGGGGTAATTGGAACAACAAAAAATATTGAGAAAAAATAGGCAAACATAACTTTTAAAAACTTACATATTCTTTAAAAATTAATGTAATACACTGTAAAAATTGTTTTTGAGTCGACAAATCAATAACAACAGCGACACAGAGAAATAGGGAGGGAGGAAAAAAGATAATTTCTTGCTCACATCGACTTTTGGTACAATGGGATGGTTTCCTTCAGTCAAAAGTACTGCTTTTAGTCATTGAAATGGATAAAATGAGCAAAAAAAAATTACATGGACCCAGAAAATACTTTGATTTTCCCAATGTTCTTTTTAAATTAATTTTTTAAAATATCCGATTTTTTAAACAAGCCGTGGTCTTTATGACGTCACAAATGTTGCAATTTGGCGCATCTTTCTACTACGTTTCCACGTTGTGATAATCAATCAGCGAGTTAAAATTGCACTCTACGCTTGCTATCAACCACATCGTTGCCAATACACGTGAATAAAGATGCGAATTAAATATTTTGTTCTGTGAATGGCAACATTGAATGGCATTTCATCATTTGTGATGTCACACGACAGAAGTGTAAACAATGAAAGCGCACCGATTTAAGTTTTTTTAAAAATATTAAACTAAAACAAATTATTTAAAAAATGGTCAGATCCTATGTTTTTAAGCATGCTCTTTCAGAAAAAAATACTTTTAAAATTTTGAAAACGACCCCATTGTTGTGTTTTTTTTTTTTTTTTTTTTTAAATTTGTTTTCCAAAAGCATCAATTGCAATGATACTCTTCTCTCTCTTTTACCCTTTTTATGCTCTTTCTTCAATCTTCAACCTTTTCTCTCTTCGGTTTTTGGATATCCTCTGAAACTCTAAGAACCTAAGAAAACACTTTGTTACAGCAAGAGTTTTCTTGCTCTCCTGTTTATCTTTTGCATTAGTTTTATTCTACTGTGTTATCTTTTGCATTAGTTTTATTTATAATTTACAGATTTTTATATGATCTACTTTATTTAAAACGTCATTTGAAATCAGAAGGTAAGTCACAAATGAATTTTTCATGGAATCGTCAGAAAATGTTCCTATTTTCGTCTTATGTGGTTTTATTTGTATACTTGATGAGGTAAAAATACCTGTAAAGTAACTGAGACTGTCTCATTCTGCCCACTCAGGGCCGTCCGAAGAGGGGGGCGATCGCCCCGGGTGCCAAGATATGAAGGGGCTCCATAAACTAAGCTTTTTTTTGAGCAATCACGATTGCTTATTGTTCTCACTTTTTTGACGTTCCTTTGATTTTTCCCACCGCCACCCTCCGCACCATCACCGTCGACGGGCTCCTCACGATGCTGCTCCTATAGCGAAAGCCGTCTCCAGTTTGCATCCATGTCCTACACACACGTGCATACATACACAACTACTCACACGCACGCACACACACAAACACATACACACACATACACCTACACACACATACATACAGACACCCACACATACACACAACTACCCACACATTCATGCCTGCACACAGACACAAACACATATGCCTACACACACATACACATACCCCCCCACACACACACATTCATACACACAACTACCCACACACTCATGCCAGCACACAGACACAAACACACATGCCTACACACACATACACATAACCCCTACACACAAACACATACGCTTACATACACACACTCGTGATTGCGAAAAACATAATTTGAATTCAAAATGTCAAAATTCAAATTAATTTTATTGAATTTTTTTTAAAATCGAACATTGGATTTTTGATTACATGTGTCCCTTGTATAACATGGTTGATTCGAACTGTGCTATATCGAAACTGTGTTATGCGAGACTTTCGTATTTACTTATTTAAATTATTGTTTCAATTATTTATATGTACTATTTAAATAACATAAATCAGGGCAACAATTACAGTGTTGTACCGTGTAGTACAGGTATCGTGCGTGTTACACGAAGGATGCTTGTGCATATTTAATTATGTATTAATGAATTTTACAGTTTTGCTTCTATTATACGCCCACTGTTCTGGTGGGGAGGGGTAGGGGGCGCCAGAAAATATTCACCCCGGGCGCCGTCCTCTCTCGGGATGGCCCCTGACCCCACTCCGCCTTTTTCTTTTAATTCAACATTCTAAGTTTCGTTCATGTTTGAATGATAATTAGCTACATAGGAAGAACAATTAAAATGTTCAAACGGCTAATTTTTATTCATAAAAGAAAATGTTATAAATCGACGCATGCGAGAGTCAAGAAAAAAAAAACTATGCTTGCCTGAAATCAGAAAAATAACGATCATTTGATTGCAAACACAAGCAACAATTTCATATCCCAGAACCCACAAGGTCAATTGCAGCGGATTCATAGGTACCTAGCATCATTTGCAGATTATAATTTAAAAAAATTAAAAAATAGCTTTGTCTCACTGTGCCCCATCCACCCCTATATCACCCCGGAAAAAAAATTCTGCCTCACGTTTACAATGGACTGCGCTCATCGGAGTCTTGAACTAGATTTAGCTTACTCTTTTTAGATGTACGAATACAAATGACGAAAAGTTATTGTTTATAAGAACTATTCCGCAATATAGCGCTTCACTTGGAGTAAATCAGTGTCAAGTTCAATGCAAGCAAAAGTGATGTTATAATTTGGTGAATATTAGGCATTATATCTTCAAGTTGGCGACAAATTAGGCGAAAAAAAAAATGATTTTTTCGATTCTGGTTTCAATTTGGCGCTATTGATGATAGTTTGTGAGTAGTAATCGATTTAATTATGTTAATACTGTCAATAGATGAATCCCTGCAAAACGCTTTTTTTTTCATCGGTTCGCCACAAACTTGAAGTGACATTGGTTAAAGTGTTTCTAACTCACTTTAAGGCGCTACTATACTGTATTTTTGTTCTTTACACGTTCCATACAGTTTTTTATGCAGTGTTAGATCACAGACGCTAATTAAAACATCACCTTTCTCTACATTTTATAAAGTACAATTCTCAGTTCTTTTCCATTGCAGGTACTTATATTGACATGGCGACTTTTTACCTTCTCTACGTAACCGAAAATAGAAAAATAAGATCTATTAGACTTAGGAGCAGTGTTTGCTCCTCTTTTTCTGATTCAATATTTTAATGAGATTCCAGGCATACCCTCAGCGGTTGATTCAACATTTTGCTTTTATTTTTTGGCGGATTATTTGAATCGAATTTTATGTTATTTTATAGCCTTTTCATTATTTGAGGTTTATTTTACATTTTAATGAGTTTGTTTGCTTGTTAGGTGGAGGGTTTTTTTTTTGAGCAATCACTATTGCTTTATTGTTCTCATTTGACTGTTTTGTGTTCCTATGATTTTATTTTCCCATCGCCTCCCTCTGCAGCACCACCGTCGACCGGCCTCACGATGCTGCTCCTCTTGCGAAAATCGTCTCCAGGTTGCGTCCATCCTACACATACGCATACACACCCACGCCTACACACACATGTACACACTCATGCCTGCACACAGACACAAACACATATACCTACATACACACATCACACACGAACGCCTACACACACATGCATAAAATACACACACACGCACCCACACACATGCGCCTACACAAACACACACGCGCATTCACACACACACACGCTCGTGATTGCGAAAAACATAATTTGAATTCAAAATGCCAAAAATTCAAATTAATATATATATATATATATATATATATAATTATTATTATGATTTAATTTTCATTTATTTATTTATTTATTATTATTATTATTTTTTTTTTTTTTTTTTGAGCAATCACATTGTTTATTGTTCTCACTTGACGGTTTTGATGTCCTGTGATTTTATCTTCCCCCCCGCCTCCCTCTGCAGCACCACCGTCGACCCCCCCCCCCCCCCGTTGCTGCTCCTCTCGCGAAAACCGTCTCCAGATTGCGTCCATATCCTACACACACACACGCCTACACACACACACACACACACACACACACACACACACTCGTGATTGCGAAAAACATAATTTGAATTCAAAAAGCCAAAAGTCACATTAATTTATCTTACATTATTGTAAATTTTCCTCTTTTTTTTTTCATTTTGATGGAACATTTCGTAGGCTTTTCTTGTTTGAAAGCTCATTTTCGTTGCCAACAACGGTTGTGACGTTGAGCCCCAATCTAAGAATTTCTCCTCTTTCAACCTAAACATAAATGAACTTTTCCTAGGTCAATTGTCTTTTTATCAGAGCCATAATATACATCGCATCAATAATGTAACGTTTGTTAGAAACGTTTGGTTTCCACACGTGGGAAAACCAAAGATTTCTCTATATTACTTTGAGCAGCATGCTCAACAAGTGTACTAGGGAAAAGCTGTTTAAAACTGCTATAATAATGTGATAAACTGCATTTATGATAATAATGTAAAACGATGTCTGAAAAGAAAATACGTATAAAGAAGAGAACTTAAAAAAGCTACATTTCTTGTTCTACCGTGACGTGAGAAATAATCATCAATTATTTGCCAACTTTGTGGTTTGCTACTATTTTCGAAATCGCCGTTTGGACAGCAGCCAAATTTGGAGGAGGGGGAAAAAAGTTATAGTGTTTAATTTTCCTTCCGCTTAAAAATGAAAGAGAGAGAGAGAATTATGTATGTATTTCTATTCTGTATTCTGCGCTGAGGGTTGGATTTTTCTGGTAATCGAGGGCACAAAACGGAGAGAGGGAAGTGGAGGGAGGGGCATTTAAATGTAAATACTGTTTGACCGCGGATAGTATGTAATTTGGAAATCTGCCGAGTATTCCATCTGAATTAATCTAGCAGGGGAGAAGGGAAAATAACGATATGGGATTTTGATGCACGCTTTTTATAATGTAACTAGTGCCTTATTCATTTATTGCATTCTCTAAAATAAAATAAAGGAAAACAAAAATAGTTACCATGGAAGCAACAAAAAGAAAAGAAAATATTTTCATTTCGTTCAGGAACGTAAAAGCAAAATGGTAAGCTCAAAACTTTGTTGTGAATAAATAAATCAATACATTTTTGTTGTGAGAATATAGATCGAATATACATTAGATTTAAAAAATGTTACTGTGAGCAAACTTTCGTTTTTACAAAACTAAGGCTAAATAATAGAGAGGCAAAAGTGCACATTTGTAGCAAATCAATTAACACCCCTATAAACTAATAGATACGTCCATTTCCGCCTATAAACCGGATATCAGCCTTTCCATGTAATCGATGGTCAAACAGTAAGTATCCTCTGGTATTGCCAGAAAGATTAGCGAATTTGGCTGCCACAGAAATCTGGTTTTTATTTTTTAAGAGAATAAAGAAATTAAAACAAAATGATCTAATTTTCAAAGATAAATCACGTATTTTTTTTTTACTTGGAAATACAAAATCAGCGTTATTGTGGAATTACTAGACACGTATCTTTACGAAAGGTACCGTACTGACGTACACCCAGTTTTTGAAATCCAAACACAGATGGCCCACCACTGCCCCCTTAAATTTGACTCCCTCCCCCCATAAACGAGACACCCTTAAAAACACTTTCTAAAAATGTAAATGTCGTACCCTGCGCCATGACCCTTCTTGTGGCACCCGTCCCCCCCCCCCCCCCCCAAAGAGGCAAAGCCTCCATTACCACCTTTACATTCATAAAATATCCCGAAAGTTCTCACAGAAAAGCGACCCGTTTTCATTCCGTTGGCAATGGATCATTTAAGGTGGTTCTTTGTTGGAGGAACCTTTTAAAATAAGTAATGACTTCAAAAAAAATAAAAAATAAATAAAATAAATAAATAAATAAATAAAAAATAAATAAATAAACCTCACACACACACACCAATGGCTTCATCTATTTCATTGAAATTTGATGAAATTCAATTTTTTAAATTTCATTCATCCACTTTATATTTTTTAGCAAATTTATCAAAGACGTAAATTTGCAGTAACGGGTAAAATAAACTAAACTGAGAGATACAACCAACAATCAACAGTGTTAAACTTCTTTTTTTTTTTTCCTTTGCAAAAAAAGGTAAAAGTGCATTCTTAGAGTGTACATGCCTAACCTATTTCTAAAAATAAGAATGTTTTTTCATCAGATCGTTTCCCCTCCCCCCCCCCCTCCACTTTAAACGCATTTTTAACAACAGCTTTGAGACCTCGTTTGAGGGCATTTCTATAGATTCTTTAGGTCGTGCGCTCCAGGGTTTGCCAGCCAGTGATACGAGCATACTCGTTGATAATTTCATGCAAATGTGAAATTGTTAATACAGAGTTTTCTTGTGTTTACGCTTTCGCCATTTACGACAATCAACTCATTTTTCAGAGGGAAATAATGAAAACTACATTGAAACTTCGATAAGTCGAAAATGCAGAGAATGCGAAAAAATTAAGGTTATTGAAAATTTGTCTTATCGAATGCGAAAACAATGCTATAAAATAATATAAAACACTGACACTCGTTAAATTTATAATATGAGCAAAATAATGATAGAATAATGTATCAAAGATAATATATCGTCATATCAAAGCAACCATATAGGATATTTTACTGTTTTTCCTGGGATTAGATGTCTTACTGTTGTTCTGAGGCGACAATATATACTTGACATAATTAATGCTCGTGGAAGGGGCCAGAGGAGGGCCCGGGCCCCATCACTTTTTTCAGAAAGTAATTTATAACTTTTTATTTATTTCCTTTTTTTTTTGTGCGTGAATGTTTGAAATTAAAAGAAAAAAATGGATTGCATGTGTAGGAGGGGAAGGAGAGGGGGGGGGTCAGAAAAATATGTTTTTAAAATTTAATTTGCAGCATTTTCCCCCTGAAATGTGTATCCTAATATTCTCAACTTTTCCTTCATGAAAGATCGGCGCGGAGTCGGCCGATCATTAACACAAGAAATTTGTCCCAGGCCTGTCTGTTTTCCCCTTTTCTCCAAAACATTGTAAAGAAGTATTCACCCAACAGAACTTCCTCAGTAGATCGGAGACGACATTGGATTTTAATTCGAAAAAAATAATAATGTTGGGGTTAATCTTTTAAAAAGAAAATTTTTGATATCAAACTTTTTCAATAGTTACAGCTAGTTGGTCAGCTAGTTGCACCCCGCCCCCGTCTTATTTCGTTCCTTCTTTTTTCAAGTTAGTCTGAAAATAAAAGTCTCTTCTCCGAATCCCAACCTCCCGCCAAAAAACATTACGGAACATCTCAACTTTCATTTCCAGATCTTCAATTTCGCAAAATTTCCAGGGAAAGTCTCCGAATCCCTCACAACATCGCTTAAAATTGCGTTCGAAAGAATTCTGCTTTAGCCCTGGCTAATGGGCGGTAATTTACTGAATATACCATGCCTCGCCATCAATTTTCGAGTTGAACCGAACCATTGCTTCGGTCACTCGTCTGGTCTGTGCTAATTCTACATTAGCTACCAGTTTGTTTGGCCCTCTTAGCTTCCATAAGAGGTTTTCCATCTCCAGCTCAGTCACTTTCCTATGCCGGACTGATGAGTGTTATTAAGCACGAAACTGCAGTCCTCGGCTGGAAATGACTGAGCTGGCGGTGTATTTCACGTATTTCTGCTTTAGCCCTGGGTAATGGGCGGTAATTTACTGAATAAACAAATTTTATTTTCGTCCAGATAAATTATAACAGGGTAGTTCTGTACACAAAAGATCAGTGCAGTGGAAGATCATCATCTTTGGTGGAAAGAACAAACTAGGCAATATATGAAGTTTTAAAAGTTTTCGTTCAAAAGATCGGACCGCTAATCGGTCGGAGTAGGCTTCACTCGCTGATCGACTGGATTACAGTAACGTGGTGGCTTGGCGACTTTGACTATAAACAATAGAGTTGCGTGATCATCTGTTAACATTTTAAAGCTACTGTTAATGTAATTGATTGTATTTTTTGTTTAGTTGGCGAAATATTTCAAATTGCAAAGAATTGTTTTTCGTTTTTAAAGAGGGTTTAGTCATTTTAGTTGAAGAATGTGTTTATTTTACATAGGGAAAGGGAATGAGTAATTTTCGCTTATTCAGAGATTTGTTTTTACCTTTATCATTTTTTTAAACGATATCCATTCTATTGTTTTATTCTTTTTCATATGGGGGTGTTGCAGCGGGATTTCCCGTTTGTTCTAGATGAGTAGTTAGTTTTTTACTTTTAATATCTGTGAACGCTTTTTATTCTTTGAGTATGGATGAAGGAACAAACCATCAAGTACGGGAGAAAAAATAGTTAATAAAACAACTACTCAGTGGGCATTAGATAAATCAAGTTGTACTAAATATACATGCATTCTGACACCAAGTAGTTTAAAACATTTTCTTTTTACTTATTTTTTTTTTCAACAAAACGGTTCAAACACTTGATAGTTTATTGAATTTTTTTAACTTTTCAATTTACAAAGTTTGAACAGAACAATGTCTGTCGGGTCCTATAGTATATATATATATATATATATATATATATATATATATATATATATATATATATATATATATATATATATATATATATATATATATATATATATATATATATATATATACTTTTAAAGAGGATAACGTTATACCAGGTAAAACTTTTTTATTGTTTTGTGTGAATTTGTAAGACTATGTTTTTTTCTTAAGCTAGAAATAAGGATTTAATAACATTAGCAGAAGAATTCGGGCTTTCATCTCCGCCTAGTTTAAAAATAACTAGTTTAACTAACCTTTTTTTACTGCAGCATTTCGTTAGAATGGACAATATGCAAAATATTTTCTTGAATAAATTATCGCAGAACGAAATGAAAAATGTTTAACCGAGAAAGAAATTAGAAGCAAAAACAAAAGCCGAGAATTTTCATTGCAAAATAGAGTGCCAACTTTACTTTATTGCTTTCATTCTCAACTGAAGAGTTTCACCAAAATTTATTTAGGGTTATAGTTTTAATATTGTGCAAGCAAAGAACAATTGGCGAGATTCCGCATGTCTGTTAAATCATTTTTATTTTTTAGCATGAGTGGAATAAAATGGTAGAAAGATTATAGAATTCGATAAGTAAAAAAAAATAATGGTAGATCAATTGAAAAGAAAACTACCACCATGTATCCCTGAGAATTTTGTTGATGATTTGCATAGCATGACATAATTAAATCATACGAAAGAAGAAACATACGAAACAGAAAATTTTTCAATTAACCGATTCTTCAATTTTACAAATGCAAAACAATTAGCGCTAAACTAAGCAAGGCAAAGAAGTATCATCTTCTTTTGATAATAATTCTTAATGTCATATAATTAAATTATCTAGCATTAATTGTTATTCTTGTCAGTCTAATGGCCACACTGAAAATGTAGTTCCATCAAGAATTGAAAAATATGGAATTCAACATCGTGGAAATGGCTGCTTAGAACTACGAACTACGTAATTTGCATTAATTTATGACGTTTAGTAATGTTTCTTGAATTCTCATTTCCTTCTACGTGGGCCAGAATACCCACAAGACTTTGAAAACTAATCCAAAAAGAATAAAAAAAACACGCATACAAACAAAAATTACTAGGCTTATTAGCATTTTCTACGCTACGGCGTGCGTTTGTTTTACCTTTTTCATCCGCCATTAGACGGTGGCTGCAGTGCCGCCTATAGTTTGTTGGAGCTGCGAATTGACATGAACATTATTTCTTTAAGTTAACATTTTATCGTTGTTTATTTATTTTTGAAAGTACATTTATTCTTTTTTTAATTAATTTTCGGCAACAGAAGCAAAACAAACGATTTTTTATACATATTTATTTTGAACCTATCATTTTTAATTCTTTTTGAACGTGATTAAAAAATGGATATGGAAATGGAATGTGGATAATGGTAAATAATATATTAGCAGCTTTGTTTAAAAGGTGCTACAATTTTATTTGTTCCTTTTTTTATTTTTTACGCATCTATTTCTTTAGATGGGCGAGGCATATTTTATTTATAGAAATCAACTTAAAATGTTTATAAGTTGTGTTTGAAAAAAAATTGCGATTTCAGCTAATTTTGAGAATGTTGAAAACATATTAGAAAGTCGATTTTTATACACGGGAAAGTAGGCTTATTTAGCTCCGGACGGCTTATTATTTATTGGCTCCTAAAGCAATTTCCGAAATTTTTCGCATCCAAAACCGTACCTTCGTTTGTAGGGGAGTGGTTGGGTCATTCCTTTGCATGACCCCCTCCCCTCCCCCCTAAAATAGTAGTTTGTATCTGCTCCTGTTTAGTAGCCACTATATTCAGCTTAAGCGCAATTTAAAAATGATTTAAGCATCTTAAGCAAAGTTTCTGCATAAAAAGTAAATCTAGTAAAAAATGACGACTGGGCAGAAACTTACAATGGGGTTGTTTCCTTCAGTCAAAAGCACTAGTTTTAGTCACTGAAGTTGATAGAATGAGCAAAAAAAAAAAAAAAACATAGAGCGAAAAAAACCTTTTATCTTCAAAACGTTTAATTTTTAATTAAAAGACCAAGCCTTGTTTTCAAAATCGGACATTTTATAAAATTAATTAAAAAATAACTGTTGGGAAAATGAAAGTATTTTCTGGGTCCATGTTATTTTTTTACTCATTCTATCAATTTCAGTAACTAAAAGTAGTACTTTTGACTGAATTAAACAACCCTATTTCATATTTATGCACTTGAGGAGTGAATGTAAGATACAGTAACAATGATTACAGATAAATTCTACAGGGGAACTAAGATATGACTTTTCTTTTAACGTTGATGCATTTTGCGCGATATAATTTAGTGCTTTTAGATGTTATCAAACATTTATATTGGTACTTCAAATAAAATATCTTCTGAAACCATTTATGAATAGAGAAAATGGTTTTTCATTGTGAATACAGTGAAACTTCGATAACTCGAAGTTGCAGGGAACGCGAAAAAAATTCGAGTTATCGAAAATTTGACTAATTGAAAACAAAACCAAAACTATAGAAGAAAAAGAAAATGATACCACTAAAACTCAAAAAATTTATAACATGCTCAAAAAGTGATAAAATAATGTACCAGTGATACTATATACATACATGACATAATTAACATATAATTGTAAAAATTAAAGAATTTATGTAGGTTGAAAAACAAATTTAAATTTGTATGCATAATGAACAACTTTTTAACTTACCAAAAAAAGACATAGGTATCATTTTTTAAAAAAATCTGTAATCAAACATTGCTTTTGCGCGGATATTTGTTCTTTCACTAAATAATCTTCGGATACTTTTAATGCGTCAAAGAGAGAGTCTGGAACATTCGGACGCGATTCTACAAAAACGCGCAATATATCTGCTGCTCGTTTTGCATCTTGAATCGAAGGTAATTTTATCACTGGCTCAAATACTTCTACCTCTTCATCACCAGAATCTTTTTCGCTTTTTTCCGTTATGCTTGATAAAATTTCTTCATCTGTCGGGTATTCAGTCACTAAAACTCCGTCATCAACTGACACAAAATCCATAAAATCTCTGTCGGTAGGAATGTTCATTTTATTTTGTAAAACGCTCCACTCACTTTGAAAATTTATATCGTCCATATTTTTGTCTTCTTCGTATTCATTATCTAGCTCCAAACAAGATGTATCTTTTGCAAAACCAGCCTTTTTAAAACAGTTAACAATTGTCTGTTGTGTAACATCACTCCATGCTTTCCGCAGTTCCCGGAGACTGTCGAGCAGAGTAATGCAAGGAACCGAATTCTCTTCCAGACACTAGAATTTTTAATACAACACGTTTTCTGTAGTGAACCTTTAAATTTTTTACGATGCCCTGATCCATAGGCTGCATGATAGAAGTTTTGTTCGGAGGAAGAAATTCCAATTTAATTGCAGTTAAGTTATTTGCCGCTGCCTTGGGATGTGCAGGGCAATTATCTATAAACATTACAATTTTTCTACCAGCTGAGATAAATTTATTATCTATTTTTTTAAGCCAAGAATTGAACACCTCTGAAGACATCCAGGCTTTACTATTGCTTGTGTAATCGACTGGCAAAGACTTGACGCTGTTAAAGCATCTCGGCTTCTTAGCCTTACCGATAACAAGCAAAGGCAGCTTCTCCGTGCCTGACATATTGCTTGCTACCATAACAGTTATGCGTTCTTTGCTCCGCTTTCCACCCGAACATGTGTCACCTTTTATAGTAAAAGTTTTGTCAGGGAGACATTTGAAAAAAAGTCCCGTCTCATCTGCATTAAAAATATCATTTTCATTGTACTCCATTAGAATAGTTTTTAATACTTTTTCTTTCCATTCTTCGCAAATTTTTTCATCCACTACTGCGCTTTCGCCACAAATGGTTCGGTACACAATGTTGTGTCGAGTTTTAAATTTGCCTAGCCAACCTGCGCTAGCTTCAAAATTTGAAATGCCGATATTTTTTGCGAAAGTTTCTGCTTTTTCACGTATGATTGGTCCAGATAACGGAACATTTTTCTCTCTCGCTACTAGCATCCACTTTACTAAGGCCTCTTCAAGCTCTGGATACCTTCCATCCTTAAGGCGTTTTCTTTTTGCATTAAATTTTTCGTCAGCAACCGCTTGGAGGTAGACATTTCGGTTTTTTAAAATTGTTGAAAGCGTACTTGAAGGCACACCAAACTTCAATGCAATGTCCTTCTTTTTTGCTATGCCTGAATCGACTTCTTTGATCAGCTCAACTTTTTCTTGCAAATTTAAAATTTTAAGTTTTCTCTTAGCCATTTTTTTAAGGTGTAAACTTTGAGGGATAAGCGAGACAGCCCCTCAATCACACGCTTTCCTTAACACATAAAGAAAAACAGCAAATTTAGAACGACCTTACAGCTTTGTAGAACAAAACGCTAATTCGAGAACGAATCCCTTCTGTCGAGACAACAGTCCCCGCCCGACTTTTTTTCCCCAAAAGTGGATATTTCAGTCCTAAATGTAACGCCCCCCCCCCCCCTTTCTCTATTTTTTTCTGTCCCGGGCTCCGCAAAGTCAGAGCTTTGGTTTCCCCCTGTGCAGGTTTTTCTTTTTAAGAAAAAAAAATGATGCAAACAATACCTTTAGGAAAAAAAAAGATAAAACATTTACAAGGTTACCTACAAAATATCGAATTCCTATTTATTAGATCTACTTGGTCTAGACGCCTTTTGATGCAATGCAGTGGCGCCAGCTTTTTTCTTTTTGTTCATACTAGAAGAAAAAAAACGATTTCGACTTATAGAGTTACATTAGCATGGAAAATTTGACAAGGTCAGGGGGAAAAATTCGGCTCATCGAATATTTCGACTCAACGAAATTCGGTTTATCGAAAATAATTAACATGCATTCTCCGTTCAGTTGGACGGGAATTAATAACCACTTTGGCTTGTCGAAGTTTTCGACTCATCGAAGTTCGACTTATCGAAGTTTCACTGTACCTTGTATTACAAGAAATCACCCACTTTAAATCCTTTGTTTGCTTCAGCAAAATAAAAGGTTAGCCTATATTTCATATGTTTCCCAATATTTTTTGCGTTATTAATGACCTTGGTGATGCCTTAAATTGGAAATTGTTCTATGAGTAGGGCATACAAATTTATTTTGATGCTGAACTTAAATTGTGACATATTTGTGTTATCTTACATTGAAACTGGGCTACGAATCTTTCTCGTTCCGCTAAAAATGAGCAATTTTATTTTATGTCATTAGGGCTGGGCGATATACCGATATATCGTAATATATCGATATATATATAATATATTTATTGCCGCGGTAACGATATTCAGATTTCAACCTGTCTGATATATCGAAGAACCGAACTTAATTAAGAACTAATTGAAATAACGACTTCAAAATAGGGCCATTCCACCGTCACGTGCGGGACAAAAATGCGCTCAATTTTCATTAACATTTCGTCATATATCTCCATATTTTAATAAAACCGGGGTAAGCAATTTTTTAAATCTTTACATTTGATACAAAGATACTCCTGACGCAGTTATATTTTTGTTAAACAATTTTGTTATTTGAAATAAAATTTATTTACACACGTCACGTGCGGGACATCCAAAGTCAACCTCTGGTAACTTGCTTATGAATAAGCTAATATTTTTGTTCTATCAATACAGCAATGACGAAACAAATTGTAGATTTTGAAAGCTATGGTTCCAACGTATAGGAAACATGTCTCATTAGTTTAGAAATAATTATTTAAACCATTGAAAAAAAATATGTATATGTCCATTCCATTGAAAATGATAATTTTGTCTCGCACGTGACGGTTCCTATATTTCATAAAAAAGAAATAATTTTTGAAGCAAGTTTTTGCTTCAGAAATCACACATGGGTTTGTGATTTCTTAAGCAACAAAATTTTGTTCATCATTCTTCTAAATAATTATTTTTTTTTAAATGAAAGTTATGAAGCGTTACGTGCGGGACAAAATTACCGTTTTCTGTGGAATGGCCTAATACATATTCACTAGTCGACCCGTGTGGAACTCCGCACTGTACTTCGAATCGTTTCATAAGGCATTTCGCTCTTTAAAAATTTCAAAGAAAGAATATTATAAAGAAAATCCGAAAAAAGTAAACGGAAAAAAGTAAGCGCACAAGAGAAGGCATGTAATTTGAAGACATCAGTAACAAAACCTCGTTAAATACAACGTTGTGATAATTTGATCATCGCTCCCCTTTTGGTTGTACGTATTTTCAATGCAAATATAAATATCATTAAAAGTATGGCTGAGTGACACGTGAAAAATCAGTAATTTTGCATGTGAAAAAACAGGTTGATGCAAATACAGTCTTGCCCATGTGAGCACCTGACGGAAAAAAGTCATTCTGATTCACAGTACGACGCTTGAACAAACCTAGCAACTGTGCCTGCCTTTTCGAATGCTATTCATTGAAGGAATGCGTAATAAAACACAGTAAAAAAGTTTTTCGCCGAAAAAAATATAATAAGATCATGCGTCTATGTTTTGTCATTAGCCAGCATAATACGATTTAAAATTATTCGTAAAACGTGGAGTTTGATTAAAGAATGAGGAAGATCTCACGTAGCGGTTGGAACAAACATTCTAGAGAAGTAATAAATTCGGTTGAAAAAAAGAGTGTTTTTATTTTCGAATATTCAACAATTTCCCATAGCAGGTTTCTTTAACCTAAACGGCTTTAAAGTCCGCACTTGTTTTTCTTTAAATTGAACACTTAAAATTCAAAACCAAAACCAGTTGAACTGAGTCCGTTTTTTAAGTGTAATTTTTCGAACGTAGACGAAATGTTTTTTTTTTTTTTCAGCAGAAAGCAGAGGAGTAGAAAATGATTTCTTGCTAATGAAGTTGATAATAATTTTAATGCTTTATATCGTATTTGCGCGAATAAAAAAATTAAATGTTTACTGGGTGAAACTCGTAGTTTTAATTTGTCGTAGTATTTTTTCATTTGTACAAAAGGTTGAACACTGCTATCAGAAAAATCTACATTTCAGCATACAATGAAGATGTTTTTCTGCACAAAAAGGATTCCCTTGAGGTATATCTAATACTTTTTTTTATACTTACATTATGCTCAGTGGTCTGGACGGAGTCAAAGCTGAAAAAATAGGGAAGAAAATCCTTCGATTAGCAGTCAACTTATCTGAATGATAACTGTAGCCTGCATAAAGGAGTCGAAACACCAAATAGCATTCCCACTGCTTTTATTTTATTACGTGTGTTATCTGTTGTATGTTATGAGTACATGTAATGCGTAATATTACTGTAAATCTGCTATTATGTCGGACAGTCCGAACTGGCCCGAAGTTCAGACAGTTTATAGCCGAATGATCTACCGAAAAAAAAAAAAAAAACCACAGGTAATTTTATTTATTTTTTCTTGCCGAGAAGTATTTTTATTTTTGAAAATTTTTACAATTTGTTATCGCAGGCTGTTTGAACCGTTATGACTTAGATGGCAGCACGTGTTCCTCATTTAACAGCACGGTTAAAATAGAAAATAATTTGAACTAAGTTCTTTTTGGCGTAGTTTTTTAAATGTAGTAAAAATGTGATACGCTATTTGTTTTTTTTTTTTTTTGCAAAAGAAGTGTTATATTACCCTTTAAATTGAGGTAGCATTTTTTTTATTTGTACAAAGAGTCAAGACCTCATTAGAAGAATCTATATTTCAACATACGATTTATTATATTTTACTGAGCAAAAAACAATTCCAATGTAGTCTGAAATCTTAAACCTGATACATATATTTTCGCTTACATTATGCTTTAATTCTCTTCCCGGAGCCAAAGCTTAAAAAAAAAAAAAAACTTACAATTGAGTATCAATTTAGCTCCGTGTTGAATCAAGTTTTCATAACAGCTAGGAGCGTTTTTACCTCATGTATTCCCTTATATTCATGTATTCCCTTATGTCATTCATTGCTCATGTAATGCACGATATTTTTCTAATTTTTTGATGCAGATTGTCCGGACGTGACCCCGAACACGCATTCTCCTGGATACCAGTCGAACGCTCTGCCAATCAAGCTATTCAGCTCTGCCGGTAACAGTGCAATTTAAAGTTATAAATTTAACCGAAAACCTCATTCTGGTTCTTTAAAACAGGTTTTTTTGCCCGAAAAAACAATTTTTAGACCGTGGGTCTATTTTTCGTCAGTAGCCTGCACGATAAGCTTTAAAATAAGGTGTAAATCAAAGAAATCGATCAAGAATTGAGGAAAATCTCGCGTAGAAACTAAAAACAGGCTACAGAAATAATATATAAGGATTTCACATTGAAGATTGCTTTAACAGTTACGGCTTAAATGCCCGCACATGTTTCTCTTTTAATCGAACACTTAAAATTCAAAACCAAAACCAGTTGAACTGAGTCCGGTTTTTAAGTGTAATTTTTCGAACCTAGGCAAAATGTATTTTTTTTTTTTTCATCAGAAAGCAGAGGAGTAGAAAATGATTTCCTGCTAATGAAGTTGATAATAATTTTAATGCTTTATATCGTATTCGCGCGAATAAAAAATTAAAGGTTTACTGGGTGAAACTCGCAGTTTTAATTTGGCGTAGTATTTTTTTTCATTTGTACAAAAGGTCGAACACTGCTATTAGAAACATCTTCATTTCAGCATACAATGAAAATGTTTTTCTGCACAAAAATGATTTCCTTTTGGTAAATCTAATACTTTTTTATGCTTACATTATGCTGCGTGGTCTGGATGTAGTCAAAGCTTATAAAAAGGAAGAACACTCTTCGATTGAGAGTCATCTTATCCGAATGATAACTGTAGCCTGCATAAAGGAGTCGAAACACCAAGTAGCAATCCCACTGCATTTATTTTATTACGTTTGTATGTTATGAGTACATGTAATGCGTAATACTAATATAAATATGATATTCTTTCGGACAGCCCAAACTTGCCCGAAGTTCGATTAGTTTATAGCCGAACGCTCTACCGAAAAAAACTTATCAATTTAACCGAACAACTAAGTCCAGTGCTTTTAAGCTTTATTAAAATATGAACACACACACAGGCTATTTTTTTTTTTTTTTTTTTTGCTGAAAGCGACGTAAAAAATGGAAAACTGCATTAGAACTTTGCATTTAAAAAATGCATAAAAACTAAAGGCAGCATCAAGGTTTTGAAACAGCAAGGGGTGTTTTCGAAAACTCGATTTTTCGACCGTAAGTCTATTTTTCTTCATTAGCCAGCCTGATAAGTTTTAAAATGAGAAGGGAATAATATAAGATAAGATATTGAAGAAACATTTTTTTATTCTTGAAAATTTTTACAATTTGTTACCGCAGGCTGCTTGAACCGTTATGACTTAGATGGCAGCACGTGTTCATCATTTAACAGAACGGTTAAAATACAAAATAAATTAAACTATGCTCTTTTTTTAAGCGTAGCTTTTCGAATGCAGTAAAAATGTGATAAGCTATTTGTTTTTTTGCAAAAAGAAGAAAAAATATATATTTTACCCTTCAAATTGAGGTAGTAATTTTTTTATTTGTACAAAGTGTCAAAATCTCATTAGAAGAATATATATTTTAATATACGATTTATTATTTTTTTTTCTGAACAAAAAAAATTCTATTGTACGTGAAATACACCGCCAGCTCAGTCATTTCCAGCCGAGGATTGCTGGAAATGACTGAGCTGGCGGTGTATTTCATGTATTTCTGCTTTAGCCCTGGCTAATGGGCGGTAATTTGCTGAATTCTATTGTAGTCTGAAATATTAAACCTGGTACTTATATTTTCGCTTACCTTATGCTTTAATTTTCTTACCAGAGCCAAAGCTTAAAAAAAGAAAAAAAAAAAACCCGTACAATTCCGAAGTAAATTAGCACAAAGTCACTTCAAGTTTTCATATCAGCAAGGAGCGTTTCCTTCTCATTTATTCTATTCCTTCATTGTCGTTATTCACTTAATTAAGTGTTCCTGTAATGCGCGATTTTGCTCTAATTTTTTTGTTGCAGATTGTCCGAACGTGGGCCCGAACGCGCATTCTCCTGGTTACGAAGAGAACGCTTTGCCGATCAAGCTATTAAGCTCTGTCGGTCGTAGCGCAAATTAAAGTTATAAGTTTAACCGAAAAATCTCATTCTGGTTCTTTAAAACAGGTTTTTCGGCTGAAAAAGAACAATTTTTAGACCGTGGGTCTATTTTTCGTCAGTAGCCAGCACCAAAAGCTTTAAAATAAGGTGTAAATCAAAGAAATCGATCAAGAATTGAGGAAAATCTGGCGTAGAAACCAAAAACAGGCTACAGAAATAATATATAAGGATTCATAATTCTTTGTGCAAATGAGTGGATCATGCCTGCCAATTCCTCCAGATTTCCTAGAAGTTTTACAGATTTTCATGCTTTTTTTCGTTGACCTGAGCACGAGCAAAATTTTCGTGGATCTTCGTGTTGCAGAACAAAGAAAGAAAACCCACACATTTTTCATGTAGAGGTTTTCAAAAAATGGAAGGAATAAAGAAGTTTACTGGATTTTGGTGTCCCTAAAATTGTGGTGCCCAGGTCTACGGACCGTTCGTTCATCAGGCCCTGATTATATCTAATGGCGGCAGTGAAATTACGCTGCTCTTTGAAACAAGAAATCCTCTCGCTGCCTATCTTAAAGGAAAAATTACTGCCTAGCGTGTCTAAAAAGGTTATTCAAAGGTGCACTCTTTTAAACTGTAAACATGTGATGCTAATTAAAACACGTTCGGCATACATTAGCATTTTTCTTCCTAATGTGAATGACGATATGCGCAGACGATTTTTTTTTTTTTTTTTTTGACAATGAAAAGTTTTTTTTTTAAGTTGACATTTTATTGTTTTTATTTATTTTGGTAAGTGCATTAATTCATTTAAAAAATTATTTTTGGCAACAGGGGAAAAAGAAACGATTTCTTTTTTTTTTGATATGATGTATTTATTTTAATAAGCTTATTAATTTTAATTATTATTTTTTCGTTTTGAAAGCTGTTAAAGAATTTTTTTTAAAGGGGAAAAAGTGTATTAGCTCAGGGGCGGCAAATAAGGGGTGCGAGAGGGGGCGGTTGCACCCCCAAATTTTTCACTAAGAATTATATAAAATGGTAAAAATCAATTTAGATAACTTAGAAAATCATTTGCCTGAATTTTCAGAACAGAAAAAACTGATGGAGGATAAGTGTTTGCCTTAACTAAAGAAGTAATCTCTTCATATGGGTTAAATATTTCAAAATTGAGTAATCTATGTTATGATGGTGCATCTTGTATGAGATACCCGTACAGTGTAGAGACTGTGCAATTTTTACGCGTTAATTCCATGTCATTTTACATAAATTTTTATGCTCATATTATAACTTAATGTTCAGCTAGTAAGTGTTCATTGATGCCATGTACTAGAAACACATTTTAGCAACTCGGTGTATCATATGCTTTCATGGAAACTTTTTGTAAAGATATGCTGTTTTTGAAAAACATCTCACATCAAAAAATACTTTCACATCAACAACTGTATCTTGAGGCTCTTGACTTGACAATCTCTGAGTGACACAAGATGGTCTTCAAGAGTTATAAAAGCCCCTTGGAAGAATTACTGGAAAGCGACCTTTTCATTGATAAAAAATTTGATGTCATTTTAATATGTATGCCTTTGTCTGAATTTTTTGTTTACTTTATTTATACTGCGGAGCGTTTTTTTTTTTTTTTTGATAAATGCTACACTCTATCATAAAAATTTTAATTCGCTAATCTTAATTCTTGGATTGACAATTGAAACTCTTAGTAATTTTCGCATTAATGCATACTTGAACCAGGTGTGGAACTTTGTGACAGAACTTTTCGTAACAGTTTTTAATGTATGCCAATGTGGAAGAGGTGACAAAACCCAGATGAAGTTTTAGTCAAAATATTAAAGCAATATTTTGAATAAACTGATCAATTCAGTTTCTCAAGAAATTGAGACAGGATTTAATGAGATATATTTATTATTGGTCTTAACTTTAATATTATGTACGTCGGTTATAGAAAGCGAAAAAGAAAATATTACACTTATAAGTAATAGCATGAGGGAAGAGGAATTGTTTTTGTGAATTGTGACTATACTTTTTAACGACACAAAATAAATACTAGCCTATTTAAAAAGCTTTCTTGGTTATTTTAAAGAGAGGAATCTAAAGGAAATGTGCTTTTTTTGACATAACTTTCTTGCTTCCATTGTTTTTTGACTGTTTTAATCAGGTCAGTCATTTGAAAGATGATTTTCGTGATTAAATTGAAAAACCGACGTAAATAAAGCACAAATTTACACGAAAATACAGCATATAGCTATTTCAAGGTTACAATAAAATATATACTACTATTAAATATAAATACTATTATAATACTATTATAAATACTATTTCAAGGTTACAAGGCCTCTTCATCGATGTAAAAAACTACGCACACAACCAGAAAGTTGTAGGAGAACTGAACGTCAATCAATTTTGATTTTCGTGTCTCAGGAGGTTAGAGAATTGCCTTCGAAGTGCAATGAGGCAAAGCAAGACCTTCCTCTTTAGCTATACTGGCAATAAATTAAGTCATTGGATATTGATCAACTATAGTTACAAAATTTTCTGTTTTTCCTGACTCCAAAAATAGCAGATTAAAACTTTACTAAAAAATAAAAACTAGTACCGAGATATTTTGTGAGATAACTTATAACAAAATAAATTTAAAGCTTCGGTCGAAAAAATTTTAATTGTTCTTTACAAACCTAATTATTCTTACCATTAAAACCATTTAATTATCAGTTCTTGTTAACCAATATGTATTTTATACCGTTCTGAGGAAATTCATGTTCAAGAAACTCGACCCTCCAAACGAAATGCTGAAATGCCGCCCCTGTATTAGCTGCTTTGTTTAAAAGGTGCTTTTTTTCATTTTATTAGATGTGTGAGGAATTCTTTATTCCTAGAAATTAGCAAAAATATGTTTGAAACAATTTGCGATTTTAGCTATTTTTGAGAATATTGATCAGGTACTAGAAAGTAGTATGGGTATACGGGAAAGTAGGCTCGCATAGTTCTAGACGGAACTTCTTGTTACTCATCTGAAACCCCCTTATCGCTTTAATTAAAATAAAAATAATGTAGATTTTTCTGTTTGTAATTTTTATTTTAATGGTGCAAATGCAAATACATCGATGCAAGTCATAAAATCTTATGAACGGGAATGCGCTGCAAATGATACACATTGCGAAAACAGCACAGATTTATGACAAAGTTATGCAAGAGAAAACGATTTCTCAATGATAGTGTGGAGTAGAATGCGTCTTTCCTTCTCTACGTTACAATATTTCATTTTTAGAAACACGTGAATGAATACAATTTCGCAACTAACCGTCACAAAAGGAATACAGATTAGAATATGCTATAGAATTTCAGATTTAACGGGTTCCGTAAAATGCGATACCTGATTGCTGGAATACACAGATACCGGGTGTTCTGAAATAGTCGGTATTCCAGCACCCACAAAAATATTTGTGGGGTGCTAAGTACCAGAAACTATTGGGATAACAAACGGATAATCTTTACTAATAATAAAGCTGAAAGTTTCTCTGTCTGGATGTCCGGAGGATAACTGGCTTTCTGGATCTCTGACGCGCATAGAGCCTGGGCCTAGACCGTTCGGCCGATTTTCTTGAAATTTGGCACAAAATTAGTTTGTAGCATGGGGGTGTGCACCTCGAAGCGATTTTTCGAAAATTCAATGCGGTTCGTTTTCTTTTTTAATTTTAAGAACAAAAATATCATAAGATGGACGAGTAAATTACGAAATTATCATAACGTGGAACCGTAACATGGGCACAAGCCAATTGGCGAGATACGAAATTATCATAACGTGGAACCGTAACATGGGTAAAAGCCAATTGGCGAGAAAATTCACCATACATTACTTGTAATATACAGGCGAACCAAAAGACCTTTTAATTTTTCTATTACGGGCAAAGCCGTGCGAGTACCACTAGTAGTAAAATAAAAGTTTAACCTTGTTTATCCGGACTAACTGGGACTAAAGGCAATCTGGGTGAACGAAAATCCGGGTAATAAACAAAACACATTTTTAAATTTCAGCAGACTTTTTTTTTTCCAGCAAAAAACAATGCCTTGCAACAAAAGCACAAAGTACCGTTTCTCTCCTTTAGCATTTATAATTCAGGACTGACTCTCCAAAGTACGATATATTGATTGTTAAATTGGCACTATACTTTATTGTGCATTCTACGCAGGAGTTGTACGTTTCATAAAAACAAAAACCGAATAGTTTGCAACTTCATAGTTCCGTTTTTGCAATAATAATTCTCATATAAATAATAGCCAATGATCGAGTAACCCGCGAGTTTCAACAATGAAATTCGCGCCACGGCATGATCATTTGATAATCTGTTTTGAAAATGTTTTACATGCACGGAAATGCTTTATCTTGACGAGGCTGAATTCGATCCGGTAACTTGACTGTTTTGCTGGTAAGATTGTGTCTAGGGTATTGAGAGCCTCTGCTGCGGTCAATTAATTATTCGTGGCCCTGTTCGCTCGGATCAAGCCCGAACGGGGGCGAAGAGGGGGGGGGGATTCAAACACCTGGAAATTTATCGATATTTAAGTTCCAACATTACAATTTTGGTACGATCTTTGATTTTGATGGTGTTTTAGCGGGCGAGGATTCATCACTCCTCGCCCGCTCCGGATAAGGTCTAATTTTTCGTACAGAAGAAAAAAAATATATTATCTGTGTCTAAAAAGTCAAATTCCTACAAGGCTGTTATTATTACGATTTTAAAAAACATCAAAAATATGTTAGTCACTTATTTCAAGCACAAGCAGATGTTGCATTTTTGTTATGAAGTCTAAAATTCTTTTTTGGACAGCAAAATGTTCCTCAGAGATACCGTGTCTTTGAAGAAAAACGTTGTCTTCGAGAAAATAAAGTCGTAGAAATGGAACACAGTTACACAGTGCAGAATTAAACTGAAAAGCAACAAATCCCTCGTAAAAATAATATTTTTCCCAAATAGTCCCCCAGTACGAGAAAAAAAATCTTTTAAAAAAACAACATCGACTGCGCTACAGTGTAAGCTATCTATCTCGTTAACATGTGCATTTTTAAGTAGCGAAAATCCTTTTTCAGCATATCTTCAGCTTTTCCCAGTTAACTTCCTCGATCGCTTCCTTTGAATCGCGGGAGCGAACAAAGCTTGAACGCATGATGTCATCAACTGCTTAGCATGACATCATTTACAAGCTGCTTTTTCATTGGTTGAACGAGAGCGAATCAAAAGCGTGGAAAGTGATGTCAGGACTAAAAATAGCTATTAGTGCATTAAAACTGGGAAGTACTTTGTGATAGGGTTTTGTTGAGACCAGTTGCGTGTGTCGGGTCGACGTGTAACTTTCGTTCTCTTGGTCCGCAAAAAACCCGCCGATTTACGGAAACAATAAACACCCTTGTTGATAAATGGTTTATTTTGGATGATTAACACTCTGTTTAACTAATACCAAAGGTAAGAAACATATATTGCTTTTAATTAATAGTTGTTCAATATTCTATTCGATTAAAAAAAATGTTTTAATTTGCATTAACCAAACGGTCTTATTTTCAACTTATATTTTTTTTAAACTGGGAATTTTTGAAATTTTAATTAATGATTGTTATTTTCCAGATATTTACTTTTTCTAATTGATAATTAAACCAATATTACAACAGTACAATGATATAATTTGCGATATAGTTATAATTTTTTAATTGAATTTAAGTTATTGAATTTTTTCAGTGCCTAAAATTAAACCTAAGCGTTAATGGTTAATGTGAAAAGTCTTATATTTTCGTTGTTTCTTTGTAAGCTCTTCAAATACTTGTTGCAGCTTGACTAATCTGCCATTGTACGACTTGTAAGAATTTAAAACTCGTCGTATTGTTATGAACGTTGACAAAGGAGATATATTTGCTTGTTTCTTTTCATAAAATAAATTTTACATTTTTACACTTATTGTTAACAATGTGCTTATTTTTATTTCAGGATCAGAATCTCTTCCCGACAGACTATGGCGACAGTGCTGCCATCTACTGTTCAGGAACTTAATTCCATGCAAAGCACCGTTCTATTTTCATCACCCAACATGTACGTGAAAGATTCTAACAAAGGTAAGTTTAAATTGTGAATGTCTGAAACAAATTGCCTGCACATTTTTTTTATTTTACAAAACATTGCAGTGGTACTTCTTTACAACGATGTAGTTTTCAAGCTGCTTTTTTTTAACTAATAGGAGAATATGGTTTTACTTGATTGTCATGTTTGTCTTATTAATGAATTTCATTCTGTATTTTGGGTGGCTAGTTTGTGATTCGTCCAACTTATTCGATTTAAAGAAGTAACTTAAATCCTTAAATGTTTTTGAAATGTTGCTTACCAAAATCTCAGCATGAAATGCGGATCTTCCAATTACTAGTGATTGAATACTAAATAATGTTTACAAATTAAAATATTTTAGTCTAAAGAAGCATATTTTAGAGTTAGTGTCTTATTTAGAAATTAAAATGAATTTTCACTCAATTTCCAGTGAACGTATCTGCATACTTATCCTTTTGCATTTGTTTATAAAACAGCATCACAGCAGTTAGATGTTTCAAAAGCTAGTGTCTATCTCCCAGTTTGGGGACATATAATACATTAAACGCCATGAGCATTACATTACAACAAATTTTTATTATTTAGTTTTGTCAATGTAAAGTGATTTTAATGCTCATGCTCATAAAATGTGTAATCTATATCAGATATCTTATTTATCTCTTAAATTAACTTACCTTTTTCTTTGGTGACATTCTCGCTACGAAAGTTCTTGTTCAGCTTGATTATGCCAAATTTTGGAAATGTATTGTAGTGTTTCCCCCAGAACAAAAAAAGGGTAGGGTGCTTCCAGATAAAAAAAAGGCACTTTCAAGTATATATTTTATAGTAGAAAGGGTGCTTTTTTTCTCTTTTTGTCATACTATATGTATACAAGATTCAAGTATCCTCATATACAGTCGGACCTCCATATATCGAAGTAGCAAATTGCCGGAAAAAAATTCGATATATAGAAATTTCGATATATGGAAACTATCTTATTTTATCATAAAAGTATCCTAAAACATTAAAATAAAAGCTGATTTTCGTGAATGAAACCCAATTTCTAATTTATACGAGTATCGGATTAAATGAATGTTAATAATTATAAAATTAACAGAAATTACATTTTTACGCCAACCACACATCTTCATATTCTTCGGCAATTCAACTTGATCGCAACATTAGGGGATTTTCGTTTTAACAATGTGATCGAGAGAAAAGTAAAAAATCAATCTACTTAACTTGAATGATTTTTACTAAAGCTAAGAAGACTAGAAATGATAATCAACATACAAAAGGGATAGTTTGAAACTGATTGTACAGGTCTACTGGTTACAGCTAAGATTTGAAATAAACTTGAGGGAATTTATGAACTTCAGAACGGAACAACGACTTAATTACACCCCCTTTAACCCCAGATTTCTTATGAGCTCCGTAGCAACCTTTAGTGAGCGTAATTTCTCCTCTAACCTTCATTTTTCATGAGACAAACAGTCTAAAGTGGAAAATAAAATCTACGAATGTATCGAAAAAAATTTCGATATATAGAGATCTTTTCGATATATAGAAACAATTTTTCTATATAATGAACATAGAAATTTGCTGGGATTTCGATCTATAGAAAATTTCGATATGTGGAAGTTCGATATATGGAGGTTCGACTGTATATAATAGCAAATGATCGAGTAACACTGATTTCGTCAACAATGAAACTTGAGCCACGCCATCATATTTTGAAATTTTTTTTTGGAAATGTTTGACATGCCATGGAAATGCTTTATCTTGTCGAGGCTGAACTAGTTCCGGTAACTTGACTCTTTTACTGGTAATTCTGTCATTTTAGGATAATGAAGAAATATAAAAATGGTCAACAAATGAACGCTATCTACTGGATTTTAGGGTTAATTCACTGGAGTTAGGGTTAAAATTTCAACTATCAAACTATCACCAAATGGCCAATGGCTTCGTTAAATGTAGAAGCAATTTCCATCAATCATACCTTAACGGGCGATTTTCAAGTTTTTCAATAGTAGTTGTTTTTAAAAGCTTTAAAGTTTAACTGAAAAGATAATGCTAAAAACTTTCAGATTTACTCTGAATATTCAGATTTACACTGAAATCAAATTATGAGGGAAACAAGGTGATTATGTTTTAAGGCAAAGCTTTGATTAATTTGACCTTTTGCAAAAAAAGTTTGCTTTCATGGCAGAGTTTTGTTAAAATTTCTAAGACTTAAGGAGGAGACTCTGAGTAATACAAAAAATGAGGCGGGATAATGTGCCCTCCTAAAAATGCTTGGAGGAAGCACTACATTGCCTTATAACTTGCTGAACTTGTAAAAATTTCCAGTTGAACATGTAGCGGATATAAAGTTATCATGAAATTAATGCCACATAAAACTGGCTATTTTCACAGGACAATTGGGGTTCTTTTTCTGGAGTTCTTTAAATTTCCCCCATTATATCACTACTTAGCAGGAGAATGTAAAAAGATTGGTCCGTTGCATAAAAAGTTTGGAACTCTTGTAACACTCGTAAATAATTTAAAAAAAGAAGAATTGCGTTTGGTACAACTCAATGGCAGAATAGATTCTACATATAATGCAGTAATAACTGAAGATTCCCATTTTTATACTTTTGTTGTCTGGCCCTGAGGTACAGATATAACTTATATTGCTTAGTTTCAAATGTAGATTTCATGATTTGTTTCAATTTTAGGATTTGAAAATATCGCAACAGAGAAACGCATCAAACGAGAGGTCAGCCTGCCCACTGGTGTCGAGAACTGGAACATCGGCAACTATGAGTCGTACTTGAACTTCGAGGACAACCTGATCCCCAGTCCTTTCGAGGCCGTCCAGTCCGAGGACAGACTAGTTCCGGAGGAAGGCTACCAGAGGGGGAGGTGCGAATCATTCTCTTCCGCTTCTTCGGCTGTCGAGGACAACAAGCCTCTGGTTTATCACAATTTGGGAGTCAAGTCATTCAAGACAGTTGCCATGGATTCCGGATCAACTTGCTTTTCTTCAGATCATTCTTACCTCAGTTCAAGTGCATCCAACATGAAGTTTTTGGATGTTGAGGAGACATATGAAAACCTGGATGTCTTTTTTCAACAGGTAAATGTTTAAAATATTTTCTCATAAGGGTACATTCCCATTAAGGGTACACCACTCAGTTTGGCAACTTGTTTTCTTTTACCTAGGCGGGAAAAGATGAATAATATTTCTGTCTGCGAAACGTTTGCTGCTTTTTTTTTGTTCTTCATTTTAATGGAACATTATTTATTAATGTATCTATATAGTTAATTGGTGAATCATATAATGATACAGTTAATTGGTAAATCATATAATATTTTAATGGAACCTTTATTGCTGTGTTATTTAGTTTGTGGAGTATTTTACTCGAACTTTTTTTTAAATGGCTTGTTCTTTTATTTGACGGCTTGTTTTACTTTTGAAATGCTTCATTTAAATATTTGGTGGCCTATTTTTTTTTTCATTTTAATTTGTACTTTTAATCTTGTCAAATGACCTATTTTGTAAAAAAGTTCATTTAAAAAAAATGTATAATATCCCCAAGTAGATTCAATGTAATTTTGACCAAGAGCGTGCAGGTATTAATAGGAAACTCAAAATGTGACGAGTGACGTACCTTTAACAGAAAATACCCTGACAAGTGTTTGAAGAAAACAATTTGTATAGTACTATCTCCTTACAAGCTCCTTATTTTTAGTTCTGTAAATACGTGGATTTAAAGCTTTTCTTCTCTACTTTTAAAGTTCAGATAATGCCGAGGGCAGTGGAAGAATTAATCCACAACACACTGCAAAGCACTGTTTATACAGTTGTCTGACATTTAATTATAATTTTCCCAAACTATTTATAATAATTTTGATCTTTATGATATTGCATTTTATTATTGAATTCTATACTAATTTTCTGTTGAGATACTGGTTCATGATGAATACACGAAAGGAACGTTTAAACTTTTACTTTAAAAAATTCTTTGTTTTGAATAAAGTAGCTTTTCAGTTTTATCAAGGCTTGAAAAATTTGCGATAAAAGAATTTTGTGTATGCACATTTTTATGATCCCAGGTTGAGGAACTGCATATGAGTATTAGTAAAAATTTTAAATTATTCTGTATAAATAGAAAATTTTTCTAGATATGTATGTAAAAGATTCTTGCTGTAGTGTTACATTTAATTTTTGTACCAACCTTTATATATTTTAAATAAAATTTAATGTTAATAAACCAATCCTTATAGATGAGCCATTGATATATAAAATAAGGGCCTGTTATTTCGAATTTTTCCGAAGGGGGGGGGGGAGGGAAGTAAAGGTTATATTCTATACTCAAAGTAAATTATACTAAAAATAGCAAAAACTATGCCCACTTATATTTAAATACATTGAAAGGGTTGCCATGCCATAAGGAGACCTGTAGAAATAGGGAAAATTCAGGAAATTTTGAATTTTTTTTTTTTTTAAACCTGGAGAATAAAAGGAAACTTGGAAAATTTCTTCAAAAAACATGGAAAGTACAGGGATTTTATCCTTTTTAAAAATTGACATTGCAAAAATCATTGTTCACACATATAAACTGCCAAAAAGTATTATAATAATTAAATTCATAAATAAAATATAATAAATTATAATTTTGAAGGTTTTTTTAAATATTTTTTAAAATTTTATTTAGTTAAATATTAAAATGTCTTTCTTAAAAATCAAACACGATTCATCTCAAAAGTCAAAACATATTTGCAGTTAGTTTAAGCAGAATTTCAATATTCAAATTCAGTAGGAAAAAAATCTGCTGTGGACACTACACTTCTTAGTACATCTTATAAATAATAAATGTATTTTAATATATTTTTTAAAATTTACACCACACTTAAAAAAATTTACATCATGATCCTGCACACAACCAATATTATTCATGTTATCACAAACATGTTTTAATAACAAACTAATATTTCTGTTAAAATGTGAAAAACCAAAATCTTCATTATCATCATCCGTGGCATGAAAACCCAGGGTGGGTCAAGGCCTTCTGTACCAGCCATTTCTATCCTTCTCTATTCACCAGCTAAGCTCCTCTAGTTCATAAACTTAAATTTTTTTATTTTACAAGCAACTTTTTCAAACATCAGTGTTTGCTCATTTGTAAGATTGTATATCCAACAGAGAAAACACGGGGAATTTCCCCCCAGAATTGAGTGGCGACTCTGATTAATCCCCCTCCCCCAAATGATGGACATCATTTCTAAAGCAAAACATAGGCAAATAAGAAAAAAAAAATCGAGTCTCAAAGTTTAGTTTTTTATCTAAAAGAAGAAACTAACAGATTTATGTTATTGTAGCATAGGTTGATCCTACAATGAATTTAGATTACTACCAGATTCAATATGAATTGAAAATGTTATTGTCATTTTAATATTTTACAAATGCTTTTTTTTCTTTTTAGGTGCCAGAACTAAATGTCACGGATAGTATGTCTTCATCATTATCGTCATCTGTTCCATCACCGGCTGAAGTACCAAAATTTGAATTTGCTGATGTACAGGATAGTTTTGGATTACAAGCTAGCTCGAGCCAAAGCAGCTTGGACAACTTATTAAAACGTACGGCCGACATCATTTCCAGCGAGGACGAACTCAACCCTGCCAAGCGTCAGCGAGATGCACCCATTGAGACTTACTACTTTGAGCATCGAAGAAAAAACAATATCGCTTCCAAAAATTGTCGTAAGACTAGAAAAGAGAAACAGAAAGAGATGGAGTCAAGGATTTCAGATTTGGAGAAAGAGAGGGAGGGTTTGAAAGTGGAAGTGCGCATCTTAGAAGAAATGATACAAGCCCATAAACAGAAAATTTTTGAAATCTTACGACCACGGTAGAGGAAACTGACATTGTAGCTCATATTTTCATTTGTCGCATGAAGTTCAGCACATTTTAGCATGTGATCTTTTCTCATCGTAAGATTTCTTTCAGATTGATGTGATCTTATGAATAAACATTTAGGACTTTGAAACATTATTCTGTAATGTAACTAAGACTTATGCAATTAGTGCATTAATAATCTTAAAATTTGTTACGATGAACAAAAAAAAAAATTGAATATTCATTTTGAATTTCATTTGTAGCTCACCAAAGTGATATATTTTCAAATTCCTGTTGAAGAATACTTCCTACTGTCTAATGCATAAAAGTATTTTTAAAGAATGCATAAACATAAATGTGAAGTAAAGAAAGTTCTAAGTATTCTTATATCAAGATTTTTATTTGAATACTCGATTTAGTTTAATTGTAGAGTATTTCAACTTCAATCAATGTTAAGAAATTTTTCGTTAACCAAACAGCTGCAAGAATTGTTTTTTGTTTTGATTGGCAGCTTTAATTTCATTATTTTTTATTTCAAATGCTTTTCACTTAAGTCCAGCTGGTTCTGGTGAAATTTTTAGAAGTAAGAGCATTTGGAACACCGTTTCCAAGTTTTAGCTCAATTTACAAGGAAACTTGGAATGCATTATACATGACCACAAAAATAGCATATTCATTGTTTAATTTAAAATGTATGTATTGGTACTGCAGAAAAACCAATGCATATTGTATATATTTTATTGTAAATAAATGTCAAGATTGTTTTTTTCAGTTTGTGTTTTTTCCAATATTTAAGAGTGCCTAATCAAGTGTTCATATACAGTGAAACTTCTCAAAGATAACCATTCTTTCTTATAGCTGAGATCAATAAAGGGAGGTTTGGCTAAATTTAGGGAAAATATTCTAATGAAAGGATTCATGGAATTTAATTATTTTTTTCTTTTAACAAAATTCATTATATTTTCTACTTTTCATTGAACTTGAGATGTTGCTCAAGTTCGCACTAACTGTACAGTACAACCTCGTTTATAAAGACTAAATGGGACCAAAGGCGATCTGGATGATCGATAATCTGGGTAATATGAATAGTAAGCAAAACAAACCCTTAAATATGCAGACTTACCATTTATTTGGATGAAAAAAATACATAGAATTGTTTACAAGAGATAAAAAATGTTATTTAAAAAAAAAACGTTTTTAGCGAGGAATTAGTCTACAGTCTTCGGTTTCAAACAATAGTGATGTTTAAAACGAAGCGCGGCTATGCAGAAGCTGTGCCGTGTCTTCAATAGATAGTAAAACGTGGATGTTCAGCGCACTTGTAGTTGGGGGGTCATTCTACAAAAAACGTGCTTTTTTTAGGTTCAGGTGGTAAGTTTTATAAAAATATTTATTTTTAAGCACTTTTTTTATGAGATTTAGAAAAGTTAACAAATTTTGAAAATGATCAATACAAATTAATGATGTTATAAAAATTTTTAAATGTTTTTTTCACTGAACGGAGGGATACTTGTATGCCTCCGTTACATGTCCCAATACATTTCTTCCCATGTCCTTTTTTATTTATTTACTCAATACAAAAAAATATAACAGATTTAATAGTGAATAAATCATTTGATGTTTTTTTACTAGGTTAAAAGAATTATGGTATAAAATAAAAAATATGTAGCATTCATAATCTTTTGAATCACTGTCACAGTATTCTTGTATCCTGCGTTAATGATTCAATTATTAAGTAGTAGAATTTCCTATAGATGGCAGTACTGGCAGCTCATTACAGAGGTTTAGAATCAAAAGCTAGCCCTTTTCAACTCTGGGTCTTCATAATGAAGCTTAAGAATTTAGTGTGAAAGAATTTCAGCACTATTGTCTTTTAAGTCAAATAGGTCCTTAACTTTGTGTATCCTCCATTCTTGAGTTAAAAAGGAAAGAATTGTTTGTGTACAATAAAAAATTTTATAGTTAAAATTGAATCACTTTTTTTAAAAAGTAAATTCTAAATAACATGTTACGTTAACCCTAAATCAACACAATGATCATAGCAAAACATAAGTATTTGTATCCTTCGTTACAGTATAGATGTAATGGAGGATATACAATCGGAAATGGAGCATACAACTTTCTTTAAAAATCCATTTTAAGAAAGATGTGTACATTTTAATCAGTTCAAATCGTGTTCCTCATACAAGATGCAATGTTTACTTAAAAGAAAAGTTTAAAAATAACATTTAAAATATATATTTACTCTATCCGTTACCCTCCGTTCACATCCAAAATTTTAACTACAAAAGAACCAATAAAGAATGACTAACTATGTGAGGGTAAAAAGGTGCCTAAAAGGAACAATATAAAGTAACTTTAAAAAAAAAATTGAAGATTCTTTTTTCATGAATTTCGATTTCAAAAACCTACGTTTTTTTTAAATAATGACCCAGTTACATTCTTGCTATAATGATTCAAAATTAGTCTTTTTGGGGAATCTTCAAATTTGATAAGGATGAAAGAGGTTCTACTGTATGATGGGGAATATTCCACTAAGTATCAGTTTCACCTATTCAGAGACATGGGTTGCCCAAAGGGGGTAAACATTTCATCAATATGTATTTCTCATGAAATACACCGCCAGCTCAGTCATTTCCAGCCGAGGACTGCAGTTTCGTGCTTATTAGCACTCATTAGCCCGGCATAGGAAAGTGACTGAGCTGGAAATGGAAAACCTCTTAAGGAAGCCAGGAGTGCCAAACAAACTGGTAGCTAATATAGAATTAGCACAGACCAGACGAGTGACCGAAGCAATCGTTCGGTTCAACTCGGAGATTGAAGGTAAGGCATGGTATATTCAGTAAATTACCGTCCAATAGCCAGGCCTAAAGCAGAAATACATGAAATATACCGCCAGCTCAGTCATTTCCAGCTGAGGACTGCACAGACCAGACGAGTGACCAAACCATTGCTTCGGTCACTTGTCTGGTCTGCGCTAATTCTATATTAGCTACCAGTTTGTTTGGCACCGCTTGGCTTCCTTAAGAGGTTTTCCATCTCCAGCTCAGTCACTTTCCTATGCCGGGCTGATGAGTGCTAATGAGCACAAAACTGCAGTCCTCGGCTGGAAATGACTGAGCTGGCAATGTATTTCATGCATTTCTGCTTTAGTCCTGGCTATTGGGCGGTAATTTACTGAATATATATTTCTCATGTTCAAAAATGAGGACAATTATTTCATCTATAAACATTGAAATAAGTTGGGACAAGCATTTTAGGACATTTTCAAAGCCGTGAGAGGCAGAGGGATGCAAGTGCCAAAACTAAAATTTTGGAGATAACCAGTACAACAGGTAGATGAACATCTCTGCTGTCTTGGGACAAGTGATGGCACTAGCAAGGCTGGTAGGTACTGCTGTACAGCATGATTTAGAAACACTTTTCATTGAAAGCCTATCGAGGACCGGAACTTTAAGCTCATGTTTTACTCATAACTTGGAAATGTCCACTTACAACCCTTTGCTTCTCATCGACTCATTTTATGTGTGATAAAATACAAACAAAATTCACCATTAATAAGCTTTATTGGCACACAAATAAGACACTGAGTATTGAGCATTACCAGTTCGGTGAAATTAGCCGATAGTTAACACTAGTTTAATCTTCAGGCATGCTGGTTAATAAAACAGCAGGAGTATATGAGCCAATAATAAAGTATTTTCACATTGATATTTATACAGATTTCGAAACTGCTTAAATTGGTACATTCAAACTTACTGAAATATTTTTACAGAAGTCTTTAATCAAACAAAGAAAAAAGTACTACACACGTTTTCAAAAAAAAAAAAAAAGGGGGGGGGGGGGAAAGGGGACCTGACATTTGACATCTTGTTAGAATCTTTTATTATGAAAATAAGACATCATAATTTAAAATTGTTAGAAGGAAAATTATAAAAACATATGCACTTGGCAGTAAATTATACATTTCAGAAAAAAAAAAAAAAAAAAAAAAAAAAAAACAGGATAAATGGACTAGTTATGGGTGTGCTACAGTGATTTTTTAATTTGCATAAAAATAGTGCAGTTCTAGTAAACTAATTCTAACAGTATTAGATCTTAGAAATTGCAAATTAATCGTTGAATTTGGATATTGTTCTTGAAATAAATTGGGATACACTGGTTTAACTAGTAATAGTTCCACTCCTCAACATTAGCAAATAGTCCTTTTTTATAGTGTTTTTTTGTTTTTACATTGAACAAATGTTAGATAAGAACAATCTTTCAATTGACTCTTTGCAAAGCTCTTTCTGCGTTATTTCTGAACAAACTAGGAAGAGCAAGTATTTAAAAAGTTTTTGCACTCCTTCTCAAACTTCCTTTTGTGTCGCTTCCCCCCCCCCTTTCATGTATTGTAACTGCAATTTTAGGACAACAATTTAAACACCCAAAATTTAGAGTTTCAAAGTGCCCCTCTGTAAAAAAATATGTACTTATTAAGCATGTAATGCATGCACATAAGCACATTCTCTCCATTTCGCTTTGGTCACTGAAAAAATATAGAACATTTAATAGGCACACAAGGAAGTCGAGTAGTGTCCTGTTCATAATTGTTATTTTTAATTTACAATTATGAAGATAATAGTTTCAAGCATCAATGGATTGGACACTTGCATTGTCGTTTACTTCTGGTACTTGTTTCATTTAACCAGTAATAATCGACTTACCAATTTATACAAATACAAAATTAAGATCTCTTCAGCATTTACTTCAATACAAACATAAACATGTAGCATTTAGCACTTAATGGAGTTGTTTCCATCAATCAATAGTACTTCTAGTCACTGAAATTGGTAGAATAAGCAAAAAAAAAAAAAAAAAATAACATGGAACCCAGAAAATTCTTTCATTTTCCCAACAGTTATTTTTTAATTATTTTTTTAAATTAATTTTTTGCAAACAAGGCGTGGTCTTGATGACGTCACAAATGATGCTCTTTGGCGCATCTTTGTACCACGTTTCCACATCATGATAATCAAGAAGCGAATTAAAATTGCTCTACGCTTGCTATCAACCATATCGTTGCCAATACACGTTAGTAAAGATGTGAATTAAATATTTTGCCCTGTGAATGGCAACACAGAATGACAATTCATCATTTGTGATGTCATCAGCAAGAAATGTAAACAATAAAAACGCAACAATTTAAGTCATTTTTTTAAAAATATTACATTCAAACAAATTATTTAAAAAATGGTTAGAGCCTATATTTTTAAGTATGTCCTTTCAGAAAAAAAAATACTTTTAAAATTTTGGTAACGACCCCATTTTTTTCAAGGATTGTAAGCAAAGAATAAAAGTTCTAGTTTTGTGACAATATATTTCAAAAATAGTTGTGTCATATAATGTTTTTAAAAGATTGAATTCTCATAAAATGGAAAAATGTGATTTAATGAAATGAATGTTGAAAAACTATACCTACTGATAAATTGTTTCCCACAAATATGTCAAAAAGTTGTCTATATTTAGATAGAGTAGTTAAAATCATTTAATACACATTTGCATAATATACATCTTAAGGATTTGTTATGAAGAGCACCATAATGATTTTCTACAATCCTATACAGGGTAAATGACCAGTTTTGAGCATGGTTAAGGTTTTATTTTTTTAAACTTTGGATTGTTGTTCAAATGTCATGTAGCAGTTCCAATTCATGAAAAAACTAATTATCACGGTGTTAGAACTTAGAAGTAGGACGTTTATAGCTGTGTGAAATGTTCATTCATTTCCAGCTATGATTTATACATTTTTTTTAATATACAGTTAAACCTGTCTATCTCGAATTTTGAGGGTTCAGAAAAAAAATTCAAGAAGGACAGGTTTTGAGACATGGAGTTTTTGATTTTTGAATTTAAATGTAGCGACTTCGAGTTGTTCAAACAATACCTACACTTAAAATACACCACCAGCTCAGTTATTCCATCCGAGGACGGCAGTTTCGGATGGAATAACTGAGCTGGCGGTGTATTTTAAGTATTTTTGCCTTAGCCCTGGCTTAGGGCGGTAACTTACTACAAAATACCTACACTGTCAGCGACCTGAATAAAAATTATATAATATACAGAAAATAAAATAAATTAATTAACTAAATAAACAACATCCAGAAAATTTTTGGTGGGCATTGAAAAAATAAGAATCAATGCACTACTAGAAGTGCTATGCTAAAGAAAGAAAAAGTAGGGAAAAAAAAGGAAAAAGTAGGAAAATAAGGAGAGAGCTCTAAAAAAGGGGAAAAATAGAAACTCTTCGGGGTCTGCTTGATATTGACGGTACAAGACAAATCTGCCAATTAATGGTTGGGCGCCCACAACTAGTCATTTACGCTATCATAAAAAAAGAACTCCTAACAACGTTTTGATCTAGATACACAGTTAAAAATGTGATCCTTGCTCTTTCAAAGGAAAAGTTAACATTTTTCTTCTTTTTTTTTAACAGCAGGCACATTTTTAAAGGCAAATTTCTGTACCTCAGAGCCAGACAAACTTAAGTCACATTATGATAATTTTGCAATAGAGCGAAAAAACAGAAAATAATGATTTTATTGCTTTGTTGCAAAGTTATTATATAAATTACGCTACAAAATATGACTGTTAATACTAAAAAAATATGTATACTTCATGTCTTGTTGGTTAATTTTTGCACAATTTTACAATTATTTATAAAATTCAAAAATTAATGATTCACTATATCAGAACTGGACTTACATTATTGTTGTTTAACATCAAAAACAGTTCCGTACCTCAGGGCCAGAGTAACGTAAGTCACATAAATCTACTTTGTATGAGAGTGTAAAAACCAGAGTTGTGGGTTCGGATTGAAAATGACCAACTCCGACTCCGGGAATTTTAGAGCCTTAGACTGCGACTCCTTTACTCCAAAATTAGAAGAGAAGATGATTAACTCCGATTTCAGCGTTTGTGATTTCAAACCTTCAAATCCTGGCTCCCAATCCGATTCCTTTACTCCGAATCTAAGTTTCTGGTGAAAACTGAGAGGAAGGATTTCATTTCCTAGTTACATAGACAAATTATGAATGTTATCTTTAAAAAAAAATGTATGCCATACTCCTTATTGGTCTATTTCCGTACAATTTAACAATTATATATATAAATAAAGATTTAATGGCTCATTATATCAGAACTGAGCTTACGTTATTGTATTTTTACACCAAACACTGTTTTAAAAGTAAACTGCAAATGTTCATAGTAAAAGTTTAATGATACTTTTAATACAAAAAGTAATTGACGATAGAATTAAAATATATAAGCAGAACGTATTTAATTTTAAAATTTAGAAAAAAAACTGAGATAGTCTATGAACTGCAGATGATCTTAGTCCAGAGCAGTTGAATCTTCTTTAGGAAAGTTTCCTTTGTTTTTTCCATGTGGAAGATTTTCAAAGTAAGGTATATACTCTATAGGAATCCATTGCATCAAATTCATAAGGTCTCTGTACTTTTCATTAATTATCTTTTTTGTGGTTAGTCTTAATTTTGGAATTGTCTTTGGCATATCAGCAAAGTTGGTCTTATAATACAATTTGCTGTCTCCTTTTCGAAGCTGCAACCAAACTGCGTTCAATATCAAAAATGGCTCTTTATTAGTGTTTGTCTTTCTTGAAACAGAAGGAGCTTCTTAGCTCCTCAAATAAAGAAAATCTAAAAAGTCTTCAAGGCCCATCCTTCTTACAAGAAACGGGTTTTTTCTTGAACACTAACGAATAAAATTAGCCCAATCATTTGTAGTGTAGATAGTGTGGTTTTTTAATTGTTTTTTAGCTCGCTCTATAACACTATGTTTTCCATCAACCTCCATGTGAGTGTGTCCAGCAAGTAGAAACTTGTGGTTTATTTCTTTTTAAGGTAAATTTTTTTTCTAATATCCATATGTACATGAACACCATATTGATATTCCTATTTTGGCCACTGCAATTATCAGTCCATACCGTTAAGTTTTCTGTTGGATTTTCAGAATTTTGAAGTTCCTCATTTGCCCATGTGAATATATATATAAGCATGATGCAATTTCTTTTCCTCCTTGCCGGGCTGTCATTTCATCTCAAATCATACACCAAGTTTTGTCGGTGGTTGTGTCAAGAATAGTACTGTTTAATGTCCAGAGTTTTCTTGAGTAAAAACTTTGAGAGTTCTTCAAGTCTGGAGTAGGAAGGCATTTTTGAAGATATTAAGTGGACTTACGTTTTTCTAGCTCAAACAAAGGTGGGACTTACGCTGTTCTAGCACCGGTTAAATTATAAAGGAATTTTTTTAAAAAATTCGTTGACATGGCTCAATACGGAATAAGATTATATATAAAATGCAGTAATGCAGTAATAAACTCAAAATCGTCATTTTTGGACTTACATTAGTCTGGTTCTGAGGTACAGATTTTACAACCTCAAAAGTTTCAAGACTTACAAGATAGCACTGAAATGACTTATGATCTGAAGATAAATGCTCGAATGCATGAGTTGTTAAAGAAAACATTTGAGTTATTCTGGATACAGAACAGCTGAATTTCAAAGTTGTTAAATCAACTTTGAATACATTTTGAAGGTAAAGGACTCATAAGCAAGTTGAAGATATACTCTGTGCTTAAATGAGATTTTTCGCCTGCAGCTCGGTTATAGCCATTCCACACTGAAGAGCCCAAAATAAGGGCGAAACTGCAGTCTCTGGATGCTGTGACTGAGTTGTTTGATACTGCTTTTAAGTTTCACCCAGCTTTTCAAGCTTGATCTCAATTTTGAAAATTTCAATTTTAACCTTGGAGAAGTATTTCTTAGCAAATACAATTTTGTTGAAATATTCCTTAGCTGAAAGTCTCAAATGAATTACCCAAAAAGAGAAAAGCAGTCTGTTTACAAAATGTTTTATCTGATGATGATACTGTTTAAAAATTTATCTTTGTGCATTTTATGCAGCTACTTCAATTACTGCTAATTATTGGTTCAAGCCATTAAATGACTAATTTAGAGTGAGTGCCAATACAGAATTTGGAAAAGTGAAAACATTGATTCAGAAAACAGAAATTTTGCTTAAAGGATCACAAATCGGTACTTTTTTTTTACCAGTCTTTTAGAATTGGATGCAAGACAACGATTCTAAAATTTTACTACTGAAATCATCTACCAAAACTGTTTGAGAGAGCATAGGACAAAGTGATGGGGAAGGGAGATTTTTATGACAGCATTGAAAAAGAAAATTAAAATTTTGTTAAAAAAAGGAAAATATACTCTAAGATTTATACTTTTTTGATAAAAGAATTAATCGTACTGCTTAAATTTAGAATCTGGTTTTTTGATGAACTTTAAAACATAATTTTTTTTAAAAAGAAAAGCTTTTTTCAAAACAAAGTTTTTTTTTTTTAATGAACAGCATGTAAAAGAGTACACTTAGTTCAACAGAGATGTTTCTTTAAAAAATCAATGCAGAGACAAAAGTAAAAGAAATAAACATGAAAATAAATTAGTTTCAAAATATGACTAGGCATGGAGAAATATCACAGACAACAGAGTGTTGCATGGAAGGCAAGTTGCGCACAAGTAACATTCACAAGGTGGCACAACATTCAACACATATTAACAAACTTTTATGTAAGAAAAGAACTAGAAATAACAATGAAGTAAAAAATAAGACAACACTCGACATCATTTTAAGTTGATCCTAACAAAAAATGGTAACAATAAATGTGACAAAAAACATGTATACGTATATAAGTACCTGAATACTATATGAAATTTTGTGTACAAGCATAATTAACTTTCTTTCTGAAGTGCGTAATTGCGGTCCTTTTCAATTTTGAGATGTTTCTTCTTCACTAAGAAACAAACAATACAATTTTATTTTCATTTATGACACACACTGAAACACACAATCTATTAATATCAAAACATAGAAAAGATACTTTTACAAGCTAACACCAACAGCCTGACATCCAGAGAATACAATTTTACCCTTGTTTGGGCTCATGTATCTGGAATGGCCATAACCAAACTGGAGGCGGATATGTCCTCCAATTAAAGCTGAGATTACCTTCAAACTGGGAGCTAAAATTAATATAGCACCCTGCTCGTGCACTGAATTAACTATAGCTATGAGTGTGAAGGCATCAAGAGAGGCTTAGCTCCAACAAAAGGAAATTTGCTTGCAATTTACTGCAATTACTTTGCTTGCAATTACTGCTATTCCGGAGTGATGAGCTCGAAACAAGGGCAAAACTGCTGTCTCTGAATGATGTAACCGGGTTGGCGATATTTTGCATATAGTTCTGCCTTAGTCCTAGCTTAAGGACTATAACTTACTGCTTATCAGTGAAAGCAATTTTCAGTTGACATTACAGCTTGGTACACAACAGCATTTTTTTTATAGGCAACCATTTTCTTCCAGATCAAAAACATGTTTGTCATTTCCCTCATAATCAACTTTTGTGTTTCTATTTCTTCTGAATGAGGCTTCACGAGAACACTAAAGCAAAAGTATTCATTTCAAGCCCATCAGGAAATTCTGTAAATGAACTTTCTGAGCTAAATGTGCTGCACCAATGTATTTCCTTTGTATGCTCATTAATTTTTTTTTGAGCAATAACAAATTGCTTATCATCCTCACTTGACCAAAGGCGATATCGCTCTGATTTTTCAGCTTGCCATGATGACGGTTGCTTTTAATATTTATTTAGGGAGTGAAATTTTTGTCATTGTAGTTACAAATTGTTTTTAGTTTGATTTCATTAATATTTTTTCAGGGCTTAATTCAAGCAGACTTATTATTAAAAAAAAATTTTTTTTGTGTGTAACATTACGTTTTTTTAGGAAAAAACATCTATATAGATGAACTCAAACAGCAAAACTTTATCTAAATGCAAATTTCCAGATTACTCATTCCCATTGTTTAAGATTGATAAGATATAAAATTGCAGAATGTTATTCGCTGCAAATAATCATTATGATAAGTGTACTGGTGGTTATGGGCCTTAAAATCTTTATTACCGCATCCTAATCACCATTTCTTTTTTTTTATGGATATGCCTCGTATTACCTATTTCAAAAAATCACCAGGCATAATATGACGCAGAAATTTTATTTGCAGAAAAACGAAACCTGACGAGTAATTGCCTATTGCAATTTCTGATAATCGAAAACATCATTTAAATTTAAGGTGTCAAAATTCAATGAATACTGTATGTTTTCATTTGTTTTTCTTTCTCAAAGAAAGGACTTCAGCAGCAGCAGGTTTCAACCCAGTTAGCCCACCCATAAATTCAGCATTGAATAAGATTTGATGAGATTCTATGAAAATCTGCATTTATTGATTCCCCACATGCCTGGGAAAAATTACTGATCAAGGTACCACATTGTAAACTAATAATGTCTCTCGACTATAAAATTCCCAGAACAGAAAATGTTTTCCAATAGTACATCTTTCGAAAGAGGAATGTAAAATTAAAGTGAGAACATTTTCTGGATTCTCCTTTTTGTTTCAATTCAAATATCTATTTTGATCCCCTAACACAATCAATATCTAAAAAGAAGAAACTGCATTGTTGTATGATCTTAATTAGCTGAATTTGGCATGATGACTGTTAGGAACGCTCTAATGTGTTAGGTCTGAATACACAGTTCAAACAAGGAAGTACTCAGCTTTAAAGACACCATTTGTTGAAAAGATTAGCAGAAAACATTAATACTATATATACATACTTGAAATGAAAACAATGTAAGTTCTCAAAACTAGATGTTAATTTAGTTACATCACCTCCCCCCTCCCCCCCCCCGACTCAATGGTGAAATAAAGCTCTAAGATTTATGAAATTTTCTCTGTTTGCTCAATTAATCCTCAAATTTTTCGAAAGAAAATAAAACTAGCTGCCGTTTCCAAAATGCGTTAGCAAATAATTTGACGGCTTAAAGGTAAAGGGTACAGATTTCGTCTTGAGGAGAAATTGGTAAGGAAAAATGATTTCATAAAATAAGTATTGTATGACAGTCTAAAGATAAAATAACAGAAAAAGTGTTTTAAAAAGCAATTACAAGCAATTAAGCATTTGAAATAGCATGGAAGTTTTTTTTTTTTTTTACAATGCCCCAAACTGAGCACCAAAAAGGCAACAGGGATCTGCATGTGCCAAAAAAGACTATGTTGTACTATGTAGTAAACATTCTTTCACCACAACTAATACTTAAAAAAAGAAAAATCATATCAATATGCCTCATATCATAATAAAAATTTTGCTTTGCGAAGGTTAAATGATCTTCCTTTTACAATTCTAGGATCACATTTCATTTTACAAATAAGTAGTAACTAGTGGTCATTTTTTCTTGCTTGTAGAAATGGTAATTTTTTACTTTTAAGATACTTTGGTTCAAATCAAAACAAATACAGCTGGTTCTCTGTTTAATGAAATTCTATTTAAGGACTTTCTCTATTCGTCGACTAACTTTCACCAACTCGCAGCCTGCAATCCACACTTCAGTTCTTAGAATAATTCTCTTTAAGGGCGCATTCTACTGAAGGACGATTTTTTGTGGTCTTTTGAAAGTCCTTAAACAGAGAATCAACTGCATAACATCTTTGCTTCTTATTTCATCACATTTAAATTCGATAACATGGATCAACCAGAAATGTTTTATATGAAGGAATTTATTTTGCAGTTCATTGCTACTTTCTACTTGAATTTTTACCAGGGTTGGCGATTCCGATAAACAAAAGGGTATTTTTCTGGAACAGTGGAAAAAACCAAGGGCTTAAAAAATATCGAAAATGAAGATAATGGCGAAAACCAAAACGCAAATATAATTCTTCAAAGGGTGTAACAAATTATGAAAGTTTGAAAACCACTGCCGCAGAGGATTAAATCTAGTGATTTATAGTCATAGAATTGACCATGACGACCAATCCACCAGTTGCAGAAATGCTGGTTGGGAGAGTGTGCACAGGAATAATACAAAACTGACAGGAATAATTGGAAAAAATTATTCAAGTCAGAAGTAATTCAAATACAGTCAAGCCTTATAACGTGAACATTCCTTTCTCTTGAAGTTTTTATTGGGTCCGAAACTCTTGAGAAAAGACTGAGGGGGGAGGGGGGACCCTTGGGACATTGAGTTACTGCGAGTTGACTGAGTATTGAGTTACTGTGAGTAAGTACATATTTACTACATTGAGTTACTGCATGTACAAGAGGATAGATACATCAGGAGTGCCCAACTTAAAGAGGGGGGGGGGGGTCATGGGGCAGACTGTGCCATTGAAATTTTTAGGGGGTGTTTTGAGGGGTATGTGTTACTTTTGGGAGGGGGGGAACTTGCTTTTTTGGGAGGGATCTTTGCAATATTCAGGGGGTGCACCTTTCATCTCAGGGGGGCACCCCTGGATACATTTATAGTATATAAATTTCATTTGGTAATGTGTGCAAGAGCCATCAAACCAGGGGGGGGGAGGCTCTTGCTTTTTGGGGAGTGGGGCCTTTGCAATATTTAGGGTCGACCGCCCTTGATCTTAAGGGGATGGGCACCCCTGTATACATTAATAGCTTTTTAAAAAATTTCATTTTTTTATGAGTTCAAGAGCCATTGAACCAGGGGAGGTGCTCTTGCTTTTTTTTTGGGGGGGGGGAGCACGTCCTTGATCTTAGAGGGTCACCCTTGAATACATTTATAGTTGTTTATAAATTTCATTTTGTAATGTGTGTCAATAGGGTGTCCCAAAAAAAAAAAAAAAAAACTTTCAAAAATTAAAAGTCTCACCCTCTAAAAAGTTTCCTATGATGGACAGTAAACCACTGGAAATTTTTTATAACTCTACAAAAATATTTATAGGTCCCCCAAGAGCGTTGAATTTTGCCAAAATGTCCCAGATTTAGCAAAATTTCACTAAAACAAGGGGTTTACGTCCACTAGCGCCCCCTACCTAATTTTAAAATGTAACCATTTATACATATACCAATAGTTGCACTCAATTTATTTAAGAAAAGGCACCAATTATTTTAACTGTTAACCATATCACTGTAAACTAGTAGAACCGTTTTTTCCTCTTTGGGGTCTGCTGTTGACATCAACCACTGGTGGTAAAAAAAAAAAAGGTTACATAGCTCTGATTGAAATTCCTGACTAATAGCTATCAGTTCTAGGAAAAATGATTATGTGTGGCTCATTTACATAATCTGTAAATTAGAATTTTTTTCCCTCTAGTAGGGTTGTGGACATTAGGAACAATTTAGCGAGAGAGGCTGTTATGAGTAAGGAGGTAGATGCTTTAAGAGGGCCTTTGATCTTCATTGGGAAACTAATAAACTGACTAAGACCAGCCTAGCTGGGCCCAGAGCCTGTTGCTTGTCATCACATTTATATTTGCATTTGAATATCCAATTAAAAAAGTTCTATTTTAAAGGAATAAGTTACTCTACCTATCCAACATGCCGCATGAGGAGCCTCTGGTTTTTGAATGGAAGTTTTAACATTTATTCCAACCATCACGACAAAGATTAAAAAGTTCTCTGTAATCATTTCAAAAGGATGCTTCTGATGTAGGAGTTGGCACATGAACTGATGTGGATGAGACTCAATGGCAAGTTTTTCTGGTTGTTCTTTTTCACTGAGAGTTAATCATTTATCTAAAGCATCAATACATCCTTCCCTTGAATTTAGTTACAATTTGTGGAACTGCCTATCCTCATAATTTTTTATGAGTTGTTTTGAGTTGGCATTGTTTATAACAAGCAATTGATTCAGGTTTTTGATTCACCTGATCCCTTGGATTGTTTCTGTTTCAATACTTTATTCAGTTTGCATGCTTTTTGTATAAATCCTTGACCTTCCTTGATACATGTTGTTTTTGCCATCTTGGCAGTCTGGATTTTTCCCAAAATTTGATCATATACTAGAACAGTGCTGCCTTTGATTATGCGCTTCTTGGTAAGATGAAAATAAATGAAGTTTTGCATTACATTTCTTCCTGATGGTAGAGGTGCACCTGTATTTTTCTTATTTGGATATTCAAATACAAATGTGATGACCAGCAACAGGTTCTGGGCCCTGCTAGGGTGGTCCTAGTCAGCTAATCAATCCCCAATGAAGATCAATGGTCCTCATAAAGATACCTACCTCCTTACTCATTACAGCCTTTTCCGCTAAACTGTTCCGTGTGTTCACAACCCTACTAAAATGAAATTATCTCCTAATTTTCCAGATTAAATGAGCCATACATAATCATTTTTCCTAGTACTGATAGACGTTATTTAGAAATTGGAATCAGAGTTATGTATCCTTTTTTTTATCACCAGCAGTTGATGTCACCAGCATAGAATCCAAAGAGGAAAAAAAAAGACTATTAGATTACAGTGATATGATTCTTTAAAATTGAAGGTGCCTTTTATTAAATAAAGTGATTGCAACTAAGGTATTAGTTTATGTATAAATGGTTACATTTTAAAATTATATAGGGGGCGCTAGTGGATGTAAACCTTTGTTTTAGTGAAATTTTGCTAAATTTTGGGACATTTCGGGAAAATTAAAAGCTCTAGAGAGACCTCTAAATATTTTCGTAGTTATAAAATTTTACCAGTGGTTTAAATGTCCACCATAGGAAACTTTTTAGATGGTGAGACTATCAACTTTTGAAAGTTGGGTTTTTTTTGTGACACCCTAGTGTGCAAGAGCCATTGAACGACTGTCGTGTTTACAAGACAGATTTGAAAAGTAAGGTCAAAAGCTTAAATGCAATATTGAGAAACTCTCATGTTACTAAATTCAAAGGTTAGATTCAAAACAAATATCATACCTGCTAAAAGATGAAAATGCTGACGTGCTTTCAGCATACGGCGATGTACTTGAAAAGTATTCCGTAGAATTATCAGATTTAGAAGAAGTATTGCTTCTCTCACTGTCAGCAAATTCGTCAGAGTCATAACTATCTAATAGAAAGATAAAAAAGGGTATTGAAAATGTGCGAATTCTCAAACTAACAGCTTGCTTAAAGTTTTGCCTGCACAATTAATTTGAATCACAAATTGAACAGAAACGTTTAATCATCCCTTGGCCTTGATCTTTGGGATTATTTCCATATTATATTTTGAAAAATCTGCCTAATTTATTTCAATACTCATCTTCTAAAATTTTTTGTCCAAAAATTTGCCATTTGTTGACATATACAGTAAAACACATCTAATGCGGACCCTAACAGTGCAAATTCTTTTGTCCGCAATAGAGAGGTGTTTGCAGGACAGGGGTTTAATAATGTTATTTGCCTTGGAATCGGGGAATTAAAAATCGTCCGCATAAGAGGGGTGTCCATTAGGAGGGGTTTTACTGTGTGTACACATAGATACATATATATACAGTGATCTCTCTCTCATATGCGACCTCTTGCTTATACGTGACCTCTGTTATACACATATTTCACTTATGTGTGTTTTTCTCTTGGGCTCCGCCAGCAAAATGAGAAAATAATGTTAACTTGTGTTCATTAATACGCAAAACCTAAAATGCACCTTTCACTTATGCATGATAAATTTTTTTAAAGTTTTTGTTAAATCGCCTATCTACGTTTTGCTTATCGGAAAATTTGTACCCTTCTTGTTCTGTCTCTTGGAATGCATTCATACGCCTTTATTCCATTGTTCGAATTCTTCCAAGAATGCGTTCTTTTTGGCACAAGTGTGCAATTGGGGATACAATTAGTCTTGTGATTGACATCAAAAGGGGGGAACGGGTTACATACGAAAAGGTTGACGTCACTAAAAGTTGTGGTCAAGAGGTAAGCTGACGTAACCTATTGTCGATCTTTTGCATCCTCGTAGACTTATAGCACTGATCACATGACATTTTTTAGGTTTTGGGAATTTGCTTACGCACTGTACAGTGCATAAAAAAAGATAAAACGTACAACTTCAAATTTTACATTTTAAATGAATTACAATGAAACGAAAATTATGTGCGCATTTATTCATTAGTAATAGTAGTATTACTATAACTGATGTTACCTTATTGCATTTAAGTTTATTTTAGGTTTTTTCGCTAACCCGTAAATCTTACTTGTGCGCGAAACTTTTGTTGTCCTCTTAAGTCGCGTATAAGTGAGAGGAAAAAAATTGGATTTTTTTATCTAGTAGTTTTTAAAAAGAAGCTGTTTTTAGGGCACAGCACCATTAATTGGACCTGAAGAATGAGCATCTTGTAACTCTGAAACAGATGCATGTGGATTGCAAGTGTCTGTTTCAGAGTTGGATGGCTAAGTTCAGGAGAGAAAATAGTAGAGCAAATTTCAGTTACACCTAGTTGGATCTGTTTGATCCAACAATTAGCCCATGCAATTAGCCCAAATGCACACTTTAATGACTTTTGTTTTTTATAATGTAACATCTACCTCCAATGCAAACAAAACTTTTATCAAGGAAAAAAAAAAGATAATTTATACTTTTGCATTCACCAATCATGACAAGTATGATGTTGTAAAGCATTGAAATCACATAATATGAAAATCATATTGAAAAGGGTCACGCGAAAGTGACGTAAATGTATTAAAACTACAATAACAGTATAACACCTTAGTTTATTAAAAAAGATTTTTTGCTGAAATGAGACAAGTTATGGTAAGGATTAAGAAACACTAATTTTTGTACAATCATGTTGAAATATTTTAAACTAAAATATAAATGAGAGCACATGATAAAATACATTACAAAGTTTTGTTAAGGGGCAAGGATTGTTAATATCAATCTACATAAATTCACTTTTGTGTTTGTTTAGTTTATTGAAAAACAGTCAATAGTTAGCATCAGATTTTGATTTATTCTTAATTTTGATGTTCTTATTACGTTAAATATATACTTTTTAAGTTGCATTATATGCTTTTCATCTGTATTGATAGAGAAAAATTCTGCATTACAATAAATTGCTATGTAAAGTTTCATTCGCTATCTTAGACTTTACCTTTGACGATTCAATTGCACCCTTCCCGACAATAACCCCCTCCAAAATCGTACCCTGGACCTGAATTTGGAGCTAATATGCCTTATTTGACTTACGACCAAGTGATGAGGAGGGCCATGAGGCAAACCAGAGGAAGATTCATGGGGCTCATGAGCATGACCCTTAAGTGACCAAATATAACCAAAAACTGCATTTTGGGGGATCTGAAATAACCACCACCCAGACAGCATATTTGTGCCCAAATATTGCACTTTGGGGACATGATTCTTTTCTATTTTTGATCCCCTCCAAAACCAGAAGCTGGATCTGTCCTTGCTTCAGACACTTTTTTTTTTACTCGGAAAATGTTTTAAAATTGAAGAAAATTTCAAAGTCAAATAAAGTTCGCGATAATAAAAAATTTATTACTGTACAAAAATATTCCCATTATTTAATGTATGGGGTTTATTTAATAAAAGGAACACTAACCAAAATGTAGTTTTTCTTGTATAAGAGGATAAAAATCTTGAATTAGTTTGTTGTCAGGCTCGTACTGAAGAACTGAAAGAAAAACATAAATATTTAAAGGATTAGAAATTTAGGTACAGATGTCATATACCCCCCCCCCCCCGGCAAGATTTGAATTTTAGCATGTTACAAAAATTGCCAACGAGGCAATGTTTTTTTAAACATGGCATCTCTGGTTATACTAACCTATGTTTGGCAACCCGATGGCAATATAGATCTCTTCAAACTTGTTAATCGTGTGCACATTTGGGAGTGGTTATTATTATTTTTGTTTTGTACAATGTGCTTCATAGGAAAGTTTAATTTGTGTTTTTTAAAACTCAGTAGTTGTGTTTTGATGTGTCAATATTGGAAAATGTCAGTTTCTTCAAACTAGACCGTGAATTAAACGGAAAATCAAACATGAGGATGTGTCTCTGTAAGGCGCCACTGTTCAATTGTATTATGTTGTGTTTTTGTTCTTGACATTAGTTCCTAATTAATTAGTTGTTTCAGGTTGAGTGTGTGGATTTAGACATGAAAAGGTAAATTCTTTTTTTAGAATTCAAAAAAAAAAAAAATTCTCACTTTCAAAAATGTTTGATATTTTTACAAAATCTATAGGGTTTTTTGTGATTTTTAACTTTATTTTTAGTGCAGATAAATTCATTTTACAAAAATACTACGGTTATTTTATTCTAAAAGTTAATTTTTATCGATGTCAAGAATTATTCAGGAAAATTCCTCAAGTTTTTGCAATTGATTTAAGCATTTCAATGCATATTGTTGGAATGCTTTCATTTCCATAACATGCATCCCTTTAGGTACTGAATAACTGAAAATAAGTTGACTTTAGCATTTTATAAAAATATGAAGGTGTTATTTTATGTAAAATATAGTAGATATTTTTGATATTTTGAAAGCATTTCTGGATAGCAAAATAATGTATGATGTTTTTGTATTGATGTTTGGGATGTTCCTTTGAGACATTTCTACTTTTCATGTATCAAAATTAGAAAAACTTTCTAGTTTCTGGTATTTTCGTAGCGTATATTCTCGATGTTTTTTTTGCTGTGGTTTAATGTTGTTTTAAGATATATTGTGTTCTGAAATGTTTTTTGATCATGCATTTTTATCTGAATTTTTCCTGATGGCGTTAAAAAAGCATTGCTAAGAAGGATGTATGACGTATGTCGTCATACATTGTTTTCTTGGCAACGGTTTTTTGGCACCAGAGGGGGGGGGGTATATGACATTAGTTCCGAAATTTACTTTACCCAAGTCAACAACAAGTTAACATTCCTTTAACTCAAATGCTGAAGCAAAATTTCAACTAACAAAATGCAAATATTCAACTTATTATTTTCTAAAGTTACACTTATGAGGAAACAGAAAAAAAAAAAAAAGATCATTACAAACTATGCATTATATAGAGCAGAGCATGGGCGCCCATATGCAAAATTGTAAGCAGAAGGGGGGGGGGGGCTCAGATATTTTCCCCATGGTTTGGCAGGATATTTTCCCCATGGAAACTGATTTCAGGATAGAGTAGAGCCATTATAATTTGACATTTTTCTTAACTTACTCATTAATGGATGGAGAAGAAATGTTTTTACATTTTTGCAAAGAAAAAAGTACTAAGAGCAAGGAAGTTCTAATTTCAAAGGGGCTCAAGCCCTCACTTACTCCCCTATATGGGCGCCCTAGAAGCAGAGGTTCCCCAACTTCAGGTCTCCACGGACCCCCTCCGGAAAAATTAAGAACTTCACGGATTCCCCTTCCCCCGGCACTCAAAAAAGAGAAAAAAAAAAAAAAATTGACACAGTTAAATCTATTTTTTCTAATATATTTTTATGCTCTTTTTCCTCAAAATTTATTTATTCTTTGTTCTGTACATTTTTCAGAGCTCTTATTTGGTTTTCATCTCTTACTTTATTATTTTAAGTTATGGAAATAAAATATTATTTCAAATTCAATTAGGAATAAAAATGTTATCACCAAATTTTTACAACATGTTGACAAAAAAAAGAACTTTTGAAGTTTGAAAAAAACACTGTTAGCCTAAGATAAATAAATACCTTTGTGCTGAACAGTAAAGTAAGATAAACAACGTTAGAAGATGCACAAATTTGCCAATTACAACAGACACGTGTTTCGGCGTTACAGGGAACGCCTTTTTCATTGCAAAAAATAATGAGCTTATGGATGAAACGACGTCCGACAAAAGCTTCTCTAACGCCGAAACACGTGTCTACTGTAATTGGCAAATTTGTGCATCTTCTAACGTTGTTTATCTTACTTTACTGTTAGCACTTAGTCTAGTTTAAATAAATGTGTTATTTTCTCATATGAGTTGTGATTTTACGTATGGCGCATTAAGATTTTAATTATTAATTATGGTTCGGGCAAACCTACCCTGGCAGCATCCTCATGCTGTAATTAGGGTCTGCGTAGCCTTCAAAATGCTGCCTGGTTAAGTTTGCCTCAATTATAAGAAGCTACCGCCACCTGCTCGCTATCGGCCCCTAGTCCCCAGAAACTGCAAACAGTTTCATTCGTTGCCATCAATGCATTATTAATGCTTTAAATGTAATTGTAATACTAAAAAAGTATGCTTACAGTTAATACAGAAAAAAACAACTAATTCCACTTGCACCAGTGCTACAACCTTGCTCACCGTTCTTGTTCATCAGTTCACCACATACTAACTACATCAACACAGTCCAGCAGGTGCGAGTTCAATAGAGTATGAAGTATGCTAATAATATCAATGTGTTCTAAGCACTAAATATTTTAGGTTTTGACAATTTAGCCAGAATGAAAGGATGTTTGCCCAAATTTTGGCGACTGTATGACAATCTCAAGCATCAAACATTTACTTTCACTTAGATGATTTTGCTGAATAAACAAAAGGCATATTATGGAACAAATTTATAAAACAGTAGTACTTGAAATTTATTAATATCGACTGCAAAACTATAGCATTTGATCTATTTTGGCCATTGCTTGAAATTTTGAATGTTGTCTATTAAATTTAGTCTCGTAAATTTTGAACAAAAGTTTTATTTGAAGTATAACATCCCAGCTATAAAAATGTGCCTCAAGGTTTGCATTTTTCTTAATATAGTTTTGTAAGAATATGAACTTTGTCGTCATGTATACACAAAATTAATTAATGTATAGTTTGTTTACTTCCGAGAGTTCCGGGGGGGGGGGGGGGGCTGCTGCATACTTTATGTACTTAAGCTAGAACTTTTTTATTCTTCATGAATGTGCTTTCATTTTCAATTAAAATATCATTACTTGTCCTTCAATCTCAACTATATTAAATTTTTTAGCAGGATGGCACCACGGATCCTTTGGCGTGGACTTGGGGACCCCCAGGGGTCTGCAGACCACAATTTGGAAAACTCTGATATAGAGTTTAAAATGTTCAAAATCATAATTGACAAAATGAATAAGAAATAGAAAAATAAAAATTCATTATTGAACTTAATTTCACAACTTACTTAATGTGCAGTAGTGTAAGGCACTTTTGTAGTCATGGGACATAAAAGCAAAAAGGAACTGAAATATAATGAAAACTGATAAATGAAAATTGATACCAATATCCAAAACAATCAAAAATCAACATAATTCATTAAAGTTAGAACACATAATTGTCCCCTCTCAACAGTCAGCCACTGTACTTTCAGTCACAAAAATTAAAAGGTGACAAAGTATACTAGTTTAAAGAAAATAATAATGATAAAAAAAAACAACCAATTCATTTCACTCTTTTGTACACTTAAATGATATTTTGTACAATTGATTTTACTTTTTGTTGTTGCAGTGTCTTTCACAATAAGAGGGAAAATAGGAACACAGTAATATTATAAATTTTGCTCAAAGTGAAGCATTATTTGTATCAATAATTCATTTCAAATTTCAGCAATTCTGCAAAATGCTGCCAGAGTAATTTCTTACACCTAAAACTAAGCTCTATATTTTTTCTCTCCAAAATATATGCATTAGAACTAAAGATAAAAATAACCACAAAAATAAATGGTAAAGTGTAATTAACTAATTTAGAGCAATAATATCTGTACCTCAGAGCCAGAGAAACGTAAATCACATTATGATAATTTTACAGTAGAGAAGAAAAACTTTTTCCTGATGCATGCAAAGGATGGGACACGGGCTCTTTTAACCCTGGTAAAAAATTGAAAAAGTTTTTTTAAAAGAATTACGTTCACATGGCTTGATGCGGGATAGGCTTCTACATACAATAATGCACTAATAAACAGAAAATTGCAATTTTTGGACTTGCAATTTTTGGACTGCTCTTGCTCTGAGGTACAGATATTAGATGTACTGAAGATTGGCAATAAACAAAATGAGACCGATTAAATCTGAAACCAACCAAATTTCGAAATATAAGTTTTAAAATATTAAAAATATTTGCTCTAAAATTTACCGCCATACAGGGTCGACACAAAAACCATGAGCCAAGTCCTTTGGGGGCTCAGAATCAGAGTAGCATGAGTTTTATGGGAGGGGGGGGGGGTGAACCTGTCACCTGTCAACTAAACTGACAAGGGCTTGACTCTCGGTGGTCCTGTTACCATAACTGTGCCAAATTTTAAACAGGAAACATTATTAAAATATAAGGTCAACAGGCAGTAAATCTAATAAATGCAACTTTCAGGTTTGCTTTTCAAAAAAAGCATAGGCAGTTTTTAAAAAATGTTTTATACTTTATTTTAATGATTTAGAAAAAAATAATAATGCAAAAAAATATCACCCAGCAATAACTGAGTAGTAAAAATGTCTAATTTTCAAATTTAACCTCATCAAATCATTTATTTTTTCATATGTATTTCTTAGTACAGTTTACAGACAAATCGCATGTAGCCCTCTGCTGTATGGGATGGAATTTCAGAAAAATTAAAAATCTAAGTACCTATTTTCTACATTTTAATCTAAGTTACTTATCATCTTCAATGCAAAGTTCAGTTAAAATTCCCTCAAAATTTTGATTTCATGTACAGCACAAGGGGGGAGGAGGCATGAGGCACACTATGCCATTGACATTTTAAGGAGGAAAGCAATTTTAGAGTGTGTTTGACCTCAATTTCGCAGTCTTGTTCTTTGGATAGGGCTGGTACTCAACAGTGTTGCCAGATTGGGGGAAATTTCCCCATTTTGGGGAAATCTGGTGCTCTCTGGGGAAATTTTGGGGAAATGGGTTTTGAGGGGAATTCTTTGGGGAAATATTCCTTGGGGAAAACCTGAGGGAAAAAAACTTTCAGAAAAAAAGAATTTTTTTTCATATTTAAATTCGCGTCAAGAAGTAGTAGGAACATTGTATCAAACAGCGTTGGGTTAGCTTTGCTCAACAATTCGCATTTCACATTATGTGGAATATTATGCTACGGAATTCGCATTAATGTTCTGCGTGAGTAACTAGTTGATACTTGAAACAGGTAAAAATAAGTGTGATGAAAAGTGTTCTTGGATAAATATATACAAAAAATCATAGTTTAAATGTACATACAGAATCAGAGTAGTAAATGCGAGCAGAAAAAAAATATTTGGCTATTTCTTATCTCTCGGTCAGGCGCTTGTATTTATGACTAGTGGCACCCGCACGGCTTAGCCTGTAGTAGAAAATTAAAAGGTCTTTTGTTCCCCCTGTATATTTACAAATAATGCATGATGAATTTCTCGCCAATTGACTTGCCAACGTTACTATTCCACGTTATGATAACTTGGTAATGTACTCTTCTATCTTATGATAATTTTGCCCGGGAAAATGTTCTTAAAATTGGAATAGAAAAAGAATAAAATCGAATTTTCGAAAAATCGCTTAAAGGTGCACACCCGCATGCTTCAAACTAATTCTTTGCCAAATTTCCTGAAAATCAGTCGAACGGTCTAGGCTCTATGCACGTCACAGAGATCCTGACAGAAACAGAGAGATCCCGACAGAGAGATATCGAGACAAAGAGACTTTCAGCTTTATTATTAGTAAAGATAAAGAAAGATAAAGAAGACAAAAAAAAGAAAAAAAAAAGCGGCGATAATGGGAAGAAAAAAAAAAGTTGGGGAATTTGATAAGAAAATTTGGCTATTTGGGGAATTTTTTTTTTTTTCAAGAGACAAAAATATTAGAGGAAGTCGATTCATTTGATGAAAATATTAGTGGGAAAAAATTTTTTGAATTCGGGGAATTTTGATAGAAAACATCGCTTTTTGGGGAAAAGTTTTAAGGGAATTGGGGAAATCTGGATTTAACCATCTGGCAACACTGGTACTCAATAGCATTTAAGAAGGGGTGAGTCCTCCCCTCTGGAGGCTATGGGAATCCTTGTGTACAGCATAATTTTCGCTATTTTTATCCCTACAACATTGCACAATCTGTTTTGAGAGAAACCTTACGTAGAGAAAAATGTTTTTAAGTCTCAATAAACAAGATGAAATGAATAAATATATGAATACAACGCAGGACACAATAAATTTGCAAATGCACTTAACTTACTTCTGACAAAATTTCCACGGGAGTGCTATAAGGTTCATCCTCTGTATAAATCTCTAAATTCCAGTTGTGCTCTATACCTCCGGAATCCGGCAGCATGCTAGGCATAACAGAATGGACATTCAGTAAAAACTTGTTCGAAAATTTTCAAACAAAAATTAATCTACCAATAAAATTTTTTTGTACAAAATCATTAACTCACATTATGCATCAAATAAATTAGCATATGAATTTTTTACCACTTAAGTTAAGTTTTTATGGCAGATTATCAATGTAAAGAACAAAGTTCTTGTTCAAACAATGTTTCGACTTCATCGAAAGGAAAAACTTTCCTTTCAATGAGTACTTTCCTTTCGATGAGTAATGACCTTCTGAACTCTCTTTTTTCTTCAAGAAATGCCACTCTATGGTCCATACATCAAAATGCTAAGACTTTCCCACTTTTTCTTAGGTCTAGCTCCCAGATTATATGCGGATGAATTGCAATAACATACAGGGGCAGGCACAGAAATTTTGTGGCCTGTCCCAAATGATTTTTACGGGCCCCCCTTTGTCCCTATGTACATTTCACTCCTCATTTCAAAAATACTGGGCCCCCTTCAGGCTCAGGCCAACAGATGTCCCTTCGCTTCCCCTGTGCACACCCCTGATGGCATAGGATTATCCACTTTCGATGCTAATGCATATAAATGCAAAAAAAAAAAAAAAAAACTGCAAATTACTAGAGCTTATTACTGTTGCTTTTACTCGTTTTAAGATTTTTTAATTTTTATTTCTAAGTTTGAAGACAGTCTGCAGAAGCTGAAAATTTATTTTTATTTATGAAATTAAATGTAAAAAAAGCAAGGTCATATGACGCAATGAGAAGCAAAGGAATGCAAGTGGATATTTTCAAGTTTTAGGTAAAATGCCTTTAAAGATAACGTCCTAGGAAGGCTTTCATTGAATGTTTTTTCTAATCCCTGCTATCAGCATCAAATTTTTACTTTTCCCCCTCATTTAAATAGATTAGTCTTGTCTGGACGATTGAAAATTCTGTACAATCCGTGGTTGGACTGTAGTACTATCTCTTGCCACAAGACAGAGGCGAGGTTCCCCTACTATTTGTACTGGTACTCCAAATTTTTAATTTTGTTACTTACATCCCTTGGCTCCCCACTGCCGTTATATGGTAATTTATAGCAGTTAAAGTAATTAGACAGCTTATCATTTTCTATGTACATAATTGATTCAGTATGTACTTATTGCCTTTAATAATAAATTAAAAAATAGAGTAACTTTTTTATTCAGATGTGGCAACTTTCTTGCATGATTTTAAGAAACATTAGAGTAATTTTGAAAATCATATACAGTGATACCTCATTAAACCACCAATCTTAGTAATAGGCCAAATGTTGACGAAAGCCAAGGGTGGCCGTTTAACGAGGTTTCACTTTCACAAATCCTTCATAAATGTATGTTTTTTGAAAATACAATTGGACGCATGAATACTTTCCTTTCCAAATAAACTTTGAATTCTAATAGCAGATGGATTATGCAAGAGTTTTTCCATTCCTAACCATTTTTGTTTTTAGTATGTCTCGACGGTTCTTTTGTTTGTCTAATTTTTGCTTCCACGATTTCATAAAAATAATTAGCAATAAATTACTGGCTAGACTTATATTCAGTAAATTACCGCCCATTAGCCAGGGCTAAAGCAGAAATATGTGAAATACACTGCCAGCTCAGTCATTTCCAGCCGAGGACTGCAGTTTCGTGCTTATTAGCACTCATCAGCCCGGTATAGGAAAGTGACTGAGCTGGAGATGGAAACCTCTTAAGGAAGCCAAGAGAGACTGAGCTGGCGGTGTATTTCACGTATGGCTAGACTTAATTTCTATTTTTAAACTCTCAAATTCCAATTTTTTCGAGCAGGCTTAAGATTGTTATCCACATCATATATACTATCTAAACAATTTTAAACAGAATATTAATATGTTAGATGATTATATAAACCGAATTCAGAAAACGGTTTTGATTAAGAAAGAGCTGAGCAGCAAAAAGAAGTATCAACCAAAAATTAAGAAATATTAATAAAAAAAAATTACACTTAAAAATTCATCATAAATATGATATATGTTTGTTTTTAAAAAACATATTGTTTGAACATTCATAATTTTTCAAATAATTCTCTATTACTGGAATCTCTAACTTGAAAATTCATGAATTTTGAGCCAGTGTAACAGCATCATCTATTGGTTAAACCCCAATACTGATAAGGAATTTACACCGATTTTCATTATGGAGGTCGATTTTTATTCAAAAGAAACAAAATAATGTTTTGAACTATGATACGAAAGTAAAGAATAAACTTTAAATGCACAAAGAGCAATAAAAATTGCTCACACATTGAGCTGTATAATTGGGGGCTTGACTTTATACATAGCATTGTAGACAGGGCCGATCCTAGGGTGTGGGCCGCCCGTGTGCAAAAACCTAATGTGCCGCCCCTCAAGAGTAATTTGCATATTTTAACGAATCTTGAACGTCAATATAAATCTTTCTTTAAATTTCTATGCCAAGTTCGAACTCAAAAAAAGGGGGGGGGGGACAGAAGAATGATCTTACAAAAAGGAAGAAATTTTTTATAGAAAGAAACACCTTAGGGACAATTTATATCTTTGAAAAAAGTAATAGATACCAAAACGCATTTTATAGTCTTTTTTCGGTGACATCAGAGAAGGGACAGCGGAAGGGGAAGCGTGGGGTTAGGTGTCAGGGGTTCAGGGGAGGATGATTGCTCCAAGAAAATTATCGAATTTGGCGTATGAAAAATATTTTTAGTTAATCTTTAGTTGTGTTTGGTTGCAAGAACAAAAGAGTCAAGTATATTCAAGGTGCATGGAGAAATTTTCGAAATCGACGCCAAATATCTCAATTTTAGGAACTTTTTCGAGACTTTAGGTGAAAGTAATGTTGCAGTTCTTTCCTAAAATTCTTTCAAAATTGAAATCAATTTGAAGCTATTTTTTAAGACCGTAGCTTAGGAAGAATAGGCGTTCTTCCCGAAAAATTTCCGAAACTGAAATTTTAAACCCGCAATTTTGGGTTACCTTTGTTGACGTTGCAAGAGGGAGGGAGATTCAATCGTCTCCCATCGAAAGATTTCGAAATATAGTTTTAAAACGCAAATTTAGGCCGTCTTTGGTGACGGTAGGGGATCTGGCGGCTATCCTCCGGTAGTTTCTCGGCACTATTTTTTCAAAAACCCGTTTTTGGCTAGATTTGAAAACAATAGGGGAAACGTGAAAATATTCCGAACCAAAATATTTTTCGGAACTGAAATCCATTATAGGCTATTTTTGGGAAAGCAGGATTTTGGGGCTCTTAAGCGGATATTTCTAAAATCGAAATTTTATATTATCCTTGGTGACGTTAACAAAACTGGGAAGCTTCTACGGATCATTCGGATATTTTTCAACATTAATATCTGAAAAATATAACTATAGACTTTTGTCCACCTCATCTCGACGATTGATGGATATGCCCTAGCGCCGTAAAAAGTTACATAAGCCTGGCAGTTCTCCTCCGGAATTCTTTAGAAACATAAGTCCCAAAATCGTATTTTAAACCTTGTTTGATAACGATGGGGCTAAGAGCGGGCGGGGGTTCAGTGTGCCCTCACGAACTGTGTTTTTGAAGCTGAAGTCAATTTCAGGCTAGTTTAGGTAAGAAGCTGTGGCTCCACGGAACCGTCTAAAAACGAAATTTTCAGGTATAGTGATTGCGTTGGAGAAAATTGGGATCCGGGGTCTTTCCCCAAAAGTTCTTGAAACTGATGTTTGATAAACGCAATTTTAGTTTGTTTTTCAATACGTTAAGTGAGAGTGGGTGGAATTAGAGGCTTCTCTAAAGACGCTAATTGAGACTGTCTTTCGCTCTTTGGTAGTAATGTTGTATGAATTTCGGGATCCTCCACTGCAAAAATTTCGAAAAATGCCAAAGCAATTTTATATGACGTTTGGTGATAGGAAGAGCTGTCGTCTGAAAACACGTTTTGGATTTTGGAGCAACATTTTTACGCTATGTTTGATTAAGTTAAGTTGGAAGAGGTGAATCAGAGACTTAATTGGATCCTTAGGATAGATGGTTCAACCAGCGAAATTTTCCGAAAGTAAAGTGCTAGAAACGCAATTTTAAGCCTTCTTTAGTTTCGTCAAGGAGGTCATGGCACCGTTTTGGATCTTCGTTTTGGAGCCACATTTAAATTTACTTCCCGGGACAAGGGCCCTGTCCTCCTACCTGATTTGAAACCGGGCAGTTCATTCAAGAATTTAATCAGAAAAATTATCGTAAAGGGGGGAAAAGTACAACATTTTAGTTCGTCATTCATACATGTTACTATCAAGGGAGTCGCAATTTTCCACTT